>NC_068355.1:150945205-151062705 GCF_020536995.1 Dreissena polymorpha
GACCAGATAACATATACTCCGTTCGGAGATATTGAGAGGGTCTTTTTAGAAATAGGCACGAATGTCCGTTGCTATAGAAATAGTGTTCAAGAGTTTAATAGATTCAGACATGAACAAACAAGGGAGAAAATTTGAGACAGAAGAAAACTGAAAGCCAAAGTGCTAGTCATAGAGTCATCAAGCTTCCAATGAAAAGGAGAGGGAAAACACTATACAGAGAGATTGACATAGGGGTAAAAAAGGTGCTTTTTATGACAATATAAACTTGTTTAAAGGTTTGGCTGGTTACGTAGGGCGCCTATTTATTATGGGCAATGAAGCACACAAGAGCTTCCTTCAAAGAAGAATCGGAAGGACTAGGAATGCATTTGCATCTCGAAATCCTTGCAGTACAGGATCAAAACTAAAGTATAGATTGACAACAGCTTTATTTAATTAATTTAATTTAAGGCTCACATGTTTGAGAATGAACAGAAAACCATGAAAAAGATCAAAAACCCAAAATAGGATTAAAATTATTAGGAAGATCTGTCGCCTCTTCTGGACCTTGTAAGTCTCCAACGAAAACAGATATCAATATCTCTGGATGCTGGATGTAATGCTTGAGATCAAATGAGTCGCCTTTGCTAGCCAGGATATGTTTTTATGGTTTACCAGGACAGCTTCTCTACCGTTGCTTTCAGATGGATAGACAACACCTGCCAAGAATTAATCATGTCGTCCCCAAGCCTCGCACGGCGCATAATTACCAGTGAACTGAGGGGATTAAGGCTGTCATGTGGCAAGGCACAGCAAGTTGCAAACGACATATTTAAATGATGGCGGACAATTGATGCTTTATACCCCTCAAGATATTGGAAGAAACATTGGTAGTTAACATGCTGTCCTTATTTAAAGTGTTGAAGGTAATTCATATCCATCAGTGACATACCAAATGTATTTTATTTGCATATAACTGCAATAAATGTTTCCTGTGCGTCTTACATTTGTACAGCAATGGTTCTTATTAAAAGACGCTTTCTTCAGTGGTATAACACCTCGTCAAAGCTTGTGACAGTGCAGACATTGTGTATATTTATAGCGATCATAATTTAACATGTCAACTGCATGCTTATGTCAACTGAATAAAGTTAGTCAACAACGTTAGGAAGATTATATTATTTTAACGTTTTATTACGTTTTTTTGTTTCCTTTTTCGTTTTATACAGTACTTCAACATGCAGAAACGTATCCACTCATTGAAACGTGGTCTTGTCATAAATCTGAATATCTCATATCTCTTAATAACAATACATCTTTATTGAACTCTTATCGTGAAGAATATAAATACCATAGCATGGCGCCCCTGCGTGCAAGACTAGACCAATGCATACATGCATTCTCAGGCTCATCAATCCATTGCTAGTTGATGCGTTGTATAGCGTTCATTTAATCACTGTGCAGTGATGATATCGCCCCCTTGGTGCAAAAAGGTACAATGTGACATTGAAATTAAAAGGCACATGGTACCTTTGGTCGAATTACATGTATGCTATAAAGATTAATTGCTTTTGACTTTCGACGTGTTAATGAACACGTTATTTGTAGGCCAATTATATATTTAATTGTTATTTCGCTTTAACCCTCATTTAAACGTTAATGTTCTTTTGAAGCGTAACAATGTTTGATCTTTTTTTTTGCTTACAATTATTAATTGTTCTAATCACATTCAATATCACATTGATGAAGATTTTTCTTTAATATTAAGAATATTTTTAATAATAACTGTTCCTAAAATAACGCATAAGTCCAGAGAAATAAATCACTTATGTTCCGGTATAAAAGCAATTGAACAATGTAAGCCAATTTAAATTTACGACTAAGGACTATAAAAGATTTTTATCATTTACAATTGGCTGTCACGACTCAGCGGTAAATCGGTATATCGCGGTGCATGTCGTTAAAAAATCGCACCGCGGTACGGCGTTTTCGCACCGGGTTTTTTTAATCTTATTATTCTTGTATGAACACATAGGATAAAAACAAAACATATTTGATAAGCTTATGGTTTTGAAAACTGTAGAAGCGATTAAAAGGGTTAAATAAATAATTCTTTAATATCAAGGTCAAGCAAGCGCTTCCACGTGTAGATGTTTAACTTTCACGTTTAAAATATGGAGCTATACAAGCCTGTATGGCTCCGTACTTTTTTGGAAGTTGGGACCGATTTCCTATGCAAATACGTTAAAAATTATCAGAAAGATGTTTATTTTATTACTTATTTTCTTTCTTTAGAATATTGCTCGTTCAAAGCATGGCACTTCCGAGTCATATTATCTTGAGATGCTGAATAAGTCGAGGGAAAGTCGGAACACTAAGGATATTGAATAATGGGCTCCGCTGACTCCGCATTTTCAACCTGTCCTTGAAGCGCTCGATTTACACAGATCGTAGTCATAGCTTTTGTGAAACAACATGGCGGACATTGTCGAAAAAGACACGAATAACAATGAGTATAAAATTGTGAAAAACAAGAAAGCGAAAAGTGATATTTGGCATCATTTTGCACTGAAACGTAATACAAAGGCAAATCAATTATTTCATAATGTCGCCGTCTGTTTCCATTGCAATCTTGGCCATAAAACAAGTGGTGGAGGTACCTCAAATATGAAAACACAAAATCGCCTACATCCGACTCAAGTAGCAGGGCTACTAGATCTAGTGCGCCAAAGGCAACGATGAAGGAAGAGGATAAAACAAAACCTACTACTTCTATCAAGTTTATTTGGTCGTGTTGATACTCTTTTGACAGGTTATAATCAGAAAATGATTGTTCTTATTCATTACAGTTTCTAGTCATACCATGATACCAGTGTTTTCAGATTATTATGTTTAATAAAGTTGTAAAACCTGTAATTCTGCTGTTTTCTACATAGATATACACTCTGTAAAATATCGCGATACGTATCGCGATACAGTGTTGCCGTTTCACGATATATCACGATACGCTCACGGCGTATCGTGACAGCCCTAGTGCTTGACTGATTTTGTTAACAGTGATATATCGCATGCTATCCGTCAAGTATCGGCCCGTTGAGTAAAATATAACAGTATACTTTCATGTAAAAAACAGTTTGATGATAACTTCTATAGAATAAAACAAAAAATAAGTATGCGTTATGTCATTACAAATTCCATGTCATGATGACTCAGGGCACGAGTACATGTGCAATCATTCAGTTGTTAAAATGAGCTGTATATAATTATTATTTTAAAAATAACTAATGTATTTAGGTAGTAATATCGACTCAAACCTGCGACCGCTTTGTCGTGTATCTATTGCGTAACATACGGACTTTTACTCAGGTACTTGATCCCGTCCTTTTGGGGATATGTCCTTCAATATTCGTGGCTCTAACGTATAGTAGCGGACTAACTGATCGTCGTACAAATCGGTTTTTAATTGTAACCCAAGAAGATAGCACTGTACATGTCCATGTAAAACCAATATATATGTGTTTAATACCATTACAATCCTTTTGCTTGAACATTATATTCTGAACGGAGGATTGTTTACTAAAATAAACGTCCGACGGTTTCATATCAATTTTCGATTTGTTTATTGAGATGGGAACTTAACAACTTCCAGGTTGAGCGACATTTCGGCCATTTGCCTTTCCGTGTGTAATAAAGATAATAGATTACTATTCACTCCAAAGTGTATGTTAAACAATAAGACACAACAACAAGAATACATGCATAAACACAATTAAATAGATCGTTTCTTTTATGTTGAAATATGTTAACAATTCAGAAGTCGATGACCTGTTGTCAGAAAAGTAAACGTCATTATCTTTAAAAAAAATTAGATTATCTCCAATAACTAATAAACTGAATCGCGGGAATGACGAAGTGTTGACTTTGTTATCTACATTTAACATTCTGGTCTATTTTAAACTTGAGGTCATTCAACTTCTGATCTAATAAAGTTGGTTTCAAGTTGCTTTTCAATTGACGTTTATTATAAATCGTTACTCACTCAGTTTAGCTATGCACGTATTTAGCGACGAGAACGTTGTATTCCAAATAGATTCACACCCAAAGAGAAATTGCACAATTGAAAGTGCAACGCCACCCATTTAGCGAGGACATATTTGACTATGAATGTGTAATACAGAAGACTAATACGAAAGTGGATTAAAGTAGTTCCAACAATTTGTTGATGGGTTGAAGTAAAAATGCAACTACAAGACCAATATGCCGGTATTAAACATGTTGTGTTTTGTTCAGCCAGAAATATACTTACATTCGAGTTACGGATGGAACAAAATACATATAGGCAATATATATAATGTATAAGTAGGTTATATATAATTTATTAGTAGATTTACACCATATATTAACATCATTGTGTGGTCTGATTTGCTCATTAAAACGCATTACCTATATTATCATTGATGTATAAAAAAGGATTGCTTCGAGTTAATGACAATGATAGTTTGATGTCAACATGTACAAATTCTTGAACGCCAATATATGTTCAAATATCCGAGATATTGCTACCTTAGGGCGATAAAAGGCCTTTCCAACATGTCTTCAAGAAGCACATAGAGCATTTTAACACTAAGCTGGCGAAATGCAATTCGTGAGCGCGGTTGGATGTTGTATACGAACACAATGTTAAGATGTAAATGTTTAACTCGTGAATACGTAAGTATGTATCACATCACCCGTAGCTTCCAAGTCAGCATAATGTTCAGATATTTTGAACGGTATCAGTGGATTAACATATACCAGTATATCCCTGCTATCGCCGACAAAACTAAATTGCCACTGAGTTTAGTACCTGCAAAAAATAAATATCATCATATCAATACAATCCAAGAGTTTCGAGTAGTGTCCTAGTACATGAATAAATACTTCACTATCAAAATAGCTTCACCAAGTAATGCATATAAGTGTAGGCGTGGAAACATATGGAAGTCAACAATATATTGATCACATAAGCAACATAAGTAGCATGTTTATATTGCAAATCTGAAGTATGTTTACTGATAATTATGTTTAAGAAAGTAATGGTCAGTACAAGCTGTAATGCCACCGTTGGTACACACCGGCGCTTCTCCCGGGCGAATAGGCGCTTCTCTCGCAGATGTAGCCCGACTTCGTACCGCACTTCCGGACGACGAAGTAGGAGTTGTAGATTACTTGCACACAGTCCATATCCGGCGTGAGGCTGAGTGGCTCCTTCACCCAGGTCCTGTCGGCAATACAACAACAAGTCGTAAACAAATTTATGAGGTGACCACTAACCGGACCAACCACAATTTTAATGCCGAAGCAAAACTTGTTTTGATATTCCAGGCTGCGTGGAGTGTTTTATCCTTTCATGAACGATCAAATTAACACATTTATATTAGTATAAAAGTATATGTTGTATTGATGTTTGGAAGATTTTTACATAACAGTTGGATATAAATCGTGAATAGACATACAATTTTAACCCTAAACACTTGGTCTACCTACCTATCCAATTTTAGATATCGGTGGAAGTGTTAGTCACTATTTTAGGCTAAAAAATCTTACATTCGCATAAGCGTCGGTCATTCTTTTGAAAACTTTGTCTGATTTACAAAATGCAATTGACAATGCCTATTTGGGGGGAAACGCTTGAAACTGTCCGCGTTTCCAAAGGTAAGTCAAAGGTAAGTCAAAGGTAAGTCAAAGGTAAGTCAAAGGTAAGTCAAAGGTAAGTCTGGAAAGCGTGTCGCGCTCAGAACTTGTATCCTTAAATCAAGGCCGAAGTTCACGCTCTCTTTCAACGCGAAAAAACTCAACAGCAAGGATGGCAGTCTTGGAAACGAGCTTGAAATTTTCTGTAGTCGACATCCATCTTGTTAATCATAGTGTATTATGTAACGTTAACTTCATCGGAAAGATGCTACTGGCAACCAGCACATAATTTATTTACAGAATATTCAACCGAATTTATACACAATATGAAACATGTTCGTTGATTGGCTAAAATATGTATGAAGGTAGTATGCAGGTGTTAGAACCCTTTCACTAAAGCGTTGCCTAGAAACACCTTGTGCCGCGACCGTTTTGCAGTTGCCATTGAGATGGTATAGATGTAGGGCCACTGGGCGACTCGCCCACAACCGAGACGTCTGAAGGACGCTGCTCGTCGACCAAGACGGGACCATAATTGGAGATGAGATTATGATATTAGCCTTTCACGAAGCTTACGAATCTATCATCTGTACTTGAGACAGTCGCAGGATAAGCAAATGTTCCGAATTGAATTAATGTACATTTGTTTGATGAAAAGCTTCGTAGAACAACATGTCTCGTAAATATCTCGAATCACCCACACAATGTCTTACATCTGACATATATTTGAACACTCCTAAATGAGTCAGTGTTTCATAATGCTCTGCTGGCATATCTATACATCAGTATGACAAGTTCCGTGTATGACACCACCTTAACGTCATGCTGACAGATACTTTAAGTGCGCATGCCCTTATGCGAACTTGATTTGACCAGCTTCCTAAACGACAGGTCGTCAAATATAATATAATGCATGCTTTTAAACATTCAGCACGCTTACAGGAAATATCGGTGTTTAGCCGCTGATTTATAACATATGTTTATATTTTGCCTCAAATGTCTTAAAGCGGCTTCATGTATATGGAAGTTGAAAGCGTTTTTATGTAAAACTCGATGTTCTTATCATTATCAACATCATCAAGATCATCATCACCACCACCAATCCTACCACCTCCAACACCATCATCATCAGCAGCATTAGCAGCGGAATGAGCAATAATAATATCATCAGCAGCGTCACCAACATCATCATCACCATGATCATCATCATCATTATTTTTTTCACTTCCATAAAAAAATCAACAACAAAAATGCAACTAATGAGAAACAATGCCGAGTTTGTTCGGCTTACTTTATCGTGGATTGAAATTTTTACATTATTGGCCTCGATAGGGTTTATTTTTATTTTAGGCTCATAACTTAAAATGAAGAGCTATTAACTACTGAACGCAATAAATAATCAAACAAGTATTTCGCCATTTTGATCATTAGATCGTTTGCTTTGACGACAGGGATTTAAAAAACTGATTTTCTCTCCTAGACACTCAATGTATTGGGCTAAAATGTATAAGAAAACAAGATTTTGTTCATATGGCACGGATGCCCCCTCATTCCAATTTGGCTCAAATCTCCACATACGAAAAAAAACCTTCATCGAAAAGCCATGCAGTTCGACTCACACAGCACAAATCAAGAAAATATATGAAAGCGTTTTGCATAAAACACCGGAAAAAGTATTATTTCAGAAAAATGGTCAATGGAACGGAACAAATCTTGAATTTGATCAATAGGTCATGTATGTAGACTCAAATACCAAAAAATAATATCAGTGTTTGCAAGCGCTTAGGAAAACAAATCCGGGAAAGTGTTATTGAAAAGAACGTTTCCTAGTCCAAGGCACATAATTTCGTCAATAATCAATGCACCGTAATGAAACTCAAACTTGATGTGTAAGTCATGTAAAGAACAGGTAAATATCTGAAAACGTTTAGTCCGGGATAATGTTTTTGTAGAGAAAGTTCAAAGGCCCATAACTTCGCAAAACAATGAGTAGATCAGGACAAAAACTTAACTTGATATGTAACTCATGCTGGCGGGCTTACCTGCAAAAAAATAAGGTCAATATCCCAGACCGTTTAGGTAAAAATTCCGAAAAAAAAATATTTTAAAGAACATTTCCAAGTTCAAGGCCCATAACATCGCAAAAAAAATAAATGGCCCGGAACGATGCTCATACTTGGTCTGTAACGCAGGTTGACTCGCATACCAAACATCAGATTAATATATGCAAGCTTTTTGCATACATGTCCGAAAAAACGTTATTGTAAAGAATTGTATAAATCCAAGACCATAACTTAGCAAAAAATCTATTGTCCGGTGCGAACCTCGAAATGATCTGCAACTCACGCAGGCAGACTTACATACCAAAACTCAAGTAAATACCCCAAATCGTTAAGGGAAAAACTCCGGCCACGGAATGCCGCATGGGCATACAGACGGACTGACCGACGGATGTTTGGACAGTCCGATCATTATATGCCACCATATTTGTCGAAAAAAAACACATCTTACATCCTTCTTAAAGCATTTATAACTTCCTCCAACGTTTTTCTAATAATCTTTGTTGACCGTTTAGAGCAACCCAGTTCTGATTCTATTGAAAACGAGAATTTAAATTCATCGCAGTAAAAGTGATGTCAATCTCAGAATACTATACTATATGACAGCTAATCAATGTTAATACCGAACGTGTTGTTTTCGTCGATCTTAAGGTCTGATGAAAAATGTAAATCAAAATTTATGTATATAAACTGGTTGAGACTTGAAATAAGTAATTCGGTCCGGCATCTGTAAACAATTGTCTGGCAGATGAAATGCAAACAATTTAAATAAACATTTCCTTGTGGACGATTAATATAACTGCCAGCTACAGTACGAAAATAGATCATATTAATTAAGTTAATCATTTTATCTAGGGCATGTAAATGTTCATCTTTTGTTTACCGCTAAGTGTCAAGACGTTTGTGTCTCTAAATGAAATCCTTAAGTAAACAATTCTTTAATTTCTCGTTACTGGTTTATGGAGTAGGATTTATTGCTCTCGTGTGTACTACTTGTAAGTGTTTACAAAAATAAACGTTAAATATTAAGATGCAATGAACTTACGTACTGTATTGAATATAGGTTATAATACCTGTCTGTATACCATGATAAATTTACCTGTAAAGTGTACGCTACGGTGAACTAACATGCCCACATTCATCACTTTATTTATAGACAAACCAGCAAAAATACAATTCAAGTATTCAAGTAAAACAAATTTACAAGCGCTGTGAAAGTAACACATGACCAATTATGTAGTTACATTATGATGAACAAAAAATGTCCAGCTATGACTTTATTCATAATTTAATGGTAATAATGATCTGCCAACTTTTATGATAGACGAAAAAATCCCAGATATCAATTTGTATGGCTTTAACCCCGGAAATGGCCGTATATAATGACATCGATTATTATATGTTATTGAGTCGCTGAATGACATCACACAATTTACTGTTTCTGCAGTCTTACTATAAGAAAATATATGAAAGCGTTTTGCATAAAACTCCGGGAAAATAGTATTATTTCAGAGAAAATTGTTAAATCCCGTGACTTCGTAAAATGTCAACGGAACGGAAACAAAACTTGAAATTGATTTATAGGTCATGAAGGTAGACTCCAAAACCAATAAATAATATCAGTATATGCAAGCGTTTAGAGGAAAATCAATCCGGGACAGTATTATTGTAAAGAACATTTCCTAGTCCAAGGCAACGAAAATTCACCGATATGTTGAACGGTTCGAAGTATTGACTTAAATATTGCATCTTAAGTTCAAGTTAGATTTCTCTTAAAGGGATTCATGAATTTCCAAAACGTTTTAGTATTCAACGTTAGACCAAATATGAACACGAATTTTAGAAAAATAGCCTCTTTACATGCACATCCAGCTACGTACACTAAGCCTGTATCTGCCTGTTTATTCCCAGCCCAGCTCCAATAACCTTCGCTACCCGCGTCTGTAAGCTGGGTCCAAAAACCGGTGAACGGGTCTTTTAAATAGCCGTGCAGTTGCTCCGTTATGAAGCTCTGTAATTGACAGAAAAAAACTTTTCGCGTATGTTTCACTTACCAAATTGACAAAGCAAATTGTGCTGGATCAGAAATGTTATACGTGCAACATAGAGGCTTTAATATTTTAAGGGAATGTCCACCAGTCCAATTATCTTGCTAAATGACAAGTTCATATTGTTCATGACAATTTATATTGATTATCGCATCTGAATGTTAAAATATTTTAATTGCATTTTGGTATATGACAATTTGACAAATGTCTTTTGAATTGCGCTTTTGTTATCAACATACTGGAACTTCTGTGCGCCTGTGTGCTTATTTGCATCACTTGGTTGCATATACTAAAACATCATGGCAACTGTTGTTTCTTTTTACTTGTTAATCAAATATTCTATTCAATTAAAGTTTATATCGTTTACCGTATAATATTGAGCTGCGAACAGGAGGTAACCCCATTTATAAACGTTACCAATATAATAGCTTTCTACTCGATACCATACACCACCAGTGGCAGCAGGAGGTAATTTATTTTCAATGATGTGTTTTTAGTTTTGGTATACGTTCACCGTGTTTATCAGGACAAAATATTTAAGCAACAAGAACATATACATATTTAGTAACCTAAGCTTAAGAAATTGGCCTCACACGCGAAGACTTCAATGTAAATCGTACCCAGTGTCCCAGATCATACACGAATAACAAGTTGTTATGTGAAGTTGCTTAAACTTACAAAAATGTGCAAATATTATTAAAAGAAACTGGCATATGCATTTCATCTAACCACATTCGTCAAATGCGCCGAAGCATTAACCCGTAACCGACCAACCGTACATTAAATCTTAAACAACCCGGATTGAACTGTTTATACCGGAATTCCGATCATTTATATGTGCATTTAAACTAACTTAAGCGATAACTAGCGATAAAATATGCGTTTTGTAAATGTGTGTCTGTTTTATTATAATAAAATATCTTAATAACTCAAACAAAATACATTTATAATTTTAAAAAATGGCCAAACCCTTTCCGCCGCGCTGTCCAGCACAAACAATGCTGGAATTTGATTGGTGGTCGAGGCCAACGTTGGACAGTAGTCGCGCGCTTCTGCATACGTCATCAAGGCGTCATATGTGGAGGTGTTCCCGAACAAGTAGCAATCAAAACCGGACCCGGAGTCAGAGTTGCGGGTGAGCCAGTATCCTCCATCACTGCGTGTCGGGCACGCGGCTGTATACAAATATCTCAATTCACATGCGGTAAATCCCTGATCAAAAGTACGCTTTGTATTCTGATATGAGGATTACGTAGAGAAGATAAATTCTCTCCACACAATTTCGCCTTATTTTAATGCGTTTAAAAGTCAGAGGGAACGCAGCTGAACATCGTTCGAAGTAAGAATAACGTACGGCCCGCGTTTTGCGAAAATAGGTATTAAAGCATTTTTTCTACCAGAGTAACTCCAGGTAATCTTGCGCAGGAGCTACCCTGTCCGAACACGGGAATACGAAACTATGCGTGATTTCACAGTGGGCAGCTTAGCTCGTGATCAGACCGCTCGAGCGGATTCCGGTCTTGAACTATTCTGGCCGCATACAGCATGGGGCCATTGTCGTTTAACATGCCGAAACCCCACACCAGTTTGGAATTAAGTCGAGTTAATCCTGCTTTAACATTATCAAAAAATGTCATCTAGTCTTCATGTGTTTTTTTTATTTTGTTTGCACGCGATTGCAAATGACGTGTTAATTGAGTGCTCTTAAAATATACACCAAGCATCGCTGTCATTTTGAAAACTGGCCATTAATTTCTACCCTAAATGAATTAAGTAAAATATATGATTTTATTAACAGTATTAATTTTGATAGTCCGAAGTCCAAGTACGTATATTGCGTTATCATTATACAATTGTATAGCATATGTTAACATGGAGAGGTAGAAAACATTATTATATGCATTTTATCTGAAGTAGAGCTTAATGCTTACATTGGCATCTTATAATAAATCTAATAAGAGGAAAGAAAAGCAGTGGAAATGTTTACTCGTTACAAAGTAATTGTAGTATCATGAAAGTATAATAAGTTTGCTACTTATGTCATTTTCTCTGCACAATACAAGAATTTCGCTAGATTACATAAGTTTTGTTTGATGTTGATTTTAATATTGAATCGAATAAATCAAAGTGGACCGATTGCAAAAATATAGCTTGGCATATACAGACATACCATATACATCGGCTAAGTCAGATAAATTTTGTAACTTTAAACACATACATCTAAAGTGATGACATAGTCGCTGACAAGGTACGTCATATCATGACGTTATCATTGTTGAGAACTACACGAACGTCGATTATACCATACATTTCGTGTATTATCACCTACTTTCGTACAGTTCCGTTACCGGAACGGTCTCCGAGTATATGCGTAACATGGCAATACTTTGGTCAATATTGAAATACTATATATTAAAATATTAAATATAAATTAGATATGTGTTATAACACATTTTTAATGCTTAAATGGATGTTAAATTTGAGCAACCAAGATAGACAAACATGTCAATGCACTATGAATTATGAAGGTGATTATGTCCCTTTCTAAACGACAGCAAATACACATTATATAAACTAACAGATTACAGATTATATAAACAATAACAGATTTTAGCGATATGCAGCCGCCAAAAATAAAGATCAGGATTCAAATTTATATTAACTTTTATCAATTTGAAGATGTGTGTAACACACATTACTACTCTTTAGAGCTGGCGGCGTAAATACGAATAGGCATGGAATATATATTCCGAACAACTTAAATGTATCCCGTTCCGTAAGCGAACGCCCTAATATCTTGTTGAAGGAGGACTTAATATGTCGTTACCATGAGTTATGTACTACTATCTTTTTCACACAACTTAATAAGTCGTTCGCAAGAGTTAATTTTCTCGTTTTAATGAATTACATAGAACTATGTATTGTCGTGTATTAAAGTGGGAATCACGCAAAATTAACGACGAGTTTTACGGTCGAATCGGGACTCTTTTTTTTCTGTGTTGTCAGCGCGTTGATTATTATTCAGATATGGTGAGCAATAACGCATCATACAAATAGCAAGCTTTAACGCATGACCTAACTACTCACACACATTATCCACTTCGCATAGAGGCGCTGCAAATGCGGTGCACGGGTTGTCGTTAAAGTTGCCGTCTGGCATGACGGTTGCGCAGTCCTCGTTACCTTTGTAATCGTTAGGCTCCTGGTTCCAGGCTCTTTGGCAAAAAGGTGGAAGAAAACGTCAGGTACAACGTACGCTATAGAGAGCAGAGTTCGGTCCCGTAAATCGGTAAGTTAAGTGTTTTACTTTTGCCATTTTTATTGTGTTCTAATATATATAATAATTGTGAATATGAAAATTTGCCCACATCTTTTTTGTTTCTATCAAACGGAATATCTTTAAATACCAATTTATGTTCAATTACAGGTATATTTAACATGTAAATGAAAACTACAGTTCAATGCATTTGCATGGTGCTCCGTATAATTTTTCGAATGTCAATATTTACCTCAAATGAGTTCCCGAACAGGCTTAACAATATTATATGCGGGGTGGTGTAAAATCTATTCACGAATCGAACGAAAGATTTACAGCAGAGGTTGAAGAGATTACTACACGCTTGTTATAGCTTATTATTATATTACTTAGGGTTGAATGTATTTCGTTTTTGTACATACATTGTATCTGGGTCCAAGGCTGACCCGTCCGACCAGACAAATGATCCCTCGATGACCTTGTCGTTAAGGGCCGTCCACATGGGCCAATTGTTCATAGGGTCTAGCATCTGATTGGTCAACCACATCTAAACACGGAAACACAGCCATTTTAAAAAGGAGCTAAGTGTATATTTACATGCAAAGCATGGCTAACACGGTCTTCCGACGGTCAACACAGTTCATCCGTAGAACTGGCCTACGATGAAGCAACAAACAAGAAGTGATGACATGCTTTATGTTTGCACAAGGTCTGAAGCAAGCAGCCGGTTGTATGTATTGCTGTTATATCTGGTACATATTTGATTGCACTAAATACCTTCAGATCTTTGTCTTTAACATTGATGAGATTTCCCTTGAGCGCCTTACACGTGGCCTGGGCGTCGTCCCACGTGGAGAGAGGGTTCTTGAAGAACTTGTAGCACGAGCTGCCCGCGCGTGTCCACGTGCCACAGCCGAGGTTAAATGTCGTGTCGACTGCAATACATCTTGTGATAACAGTAAACTATTGTAAATCTCTTAACCAACTTTTCTTTAATTCATTTGAATTCGATCAAAAGCTATATTTCAAAGCGTTAATGTAATTTTTTAAATTTACGAAGTGACAAATACAGGAAAATACTATTAAAATGAGCTGTCATTGAAAACCCCTATACATACTTCAATGGATATAACAAGAGCTACTTTAGTTTGCATAATACAGTTTTATTTCCTTAAGGATAAATTTTCGTAAATGCCAGTTAAACTACATTTTCATTTAAGTCTTTTTAACATACTTTTCAGAACTATTCATTTAAAAGGTTGTTCTCGTGTGGTTATAATTATAAACCATCATTAATTTGTATTTTTTCGACAACTTCACCGATTGATTGTTTGTTAAAAATTCAATATTCTAAGCAAAACATGTAAACGATTGTGTCTGCGTTAAGATAGAATAATCGATATAAGTATGGAATAGTGCTCACCCCCGATAAACACGTTATCATCATAACGCTATAACAACAACTGCTCAAGTGTTAGTAAATGCTCATATATTATCGATTAACCCATTTATGCATAGCGTCTAGAAAAAAGGCATTGGCAAAAAGGTAGACCCAGATGAGACGCCGCATGATGCGGCGTCTCATCGGGGTATGCGCTGTTTGCTTAAAGGAATTTCTGTAAGAAATATTCTTAATATAGAAATAAATATATACTAGACATCCCTAATTTTGGAAATAAATCTATCAAATTAAGAAGGATTGGAGAGTCAACTCGGAATAAATGGGTAAAGTACTGCACAGTGGTGCCATTGCGCAGCCCGTGTAGACAGCCACTTGCACAGTACTTACTGGTCGTCTGCGAGGTCTTGCACATGAAGTTGCGCACCATGTTGCAGGCTCGGTCACTGAACATGCCGTTCGGCCGGATCACAGCGCAGTTCTCGATATTGGCCACGTCATCGGGTTCTGTCGCCCATTTGCTATAGCCATGATAACCATGGAATTACAACTGCTTATGGTTAATCTTTGTTGAATTTATGTTTAATACAAGAAGTCTACATTCAGATTTTTAGCATAATTTTGTACACAACAATAATGAGTTAACATATCAAATGTATATGTTTTCATACACAATACTGTGTGTCAGTGCTAATGGCTTTGTTTTCTATGTATATATATAGTATGCGAAAACAATTTTAAGCTATTGTATGAGTGTACCTTTTCGTTGCGTTTAATTCCGGAAACTGGGTTCTACTAAACTTGTTTCTATTTATACAATACATATGCTTACAAGAACTGTTGGCTAAATGTGGCCCCGTTAAACCAGCCCCAGGCGCCGTTCTGGTACTGAAGCCCCGTCCAGCGCAGGAAGGCGTCCGTCACCGAGTAGGAAACCAGTACCAGAAACGACTGAAACAAACGTCACGTCGCACATTCGGGTTGTCATGCAAACACTATTGCAAGTGAGAATCATGGATTGTACACTCAAAGAATATTTCAATTCATGTAGATTTTGTTGAAATATATTATAATGTTAGCCGAATGACAAAATATCGCGATGCAATTCAAATTATACCTGTTTACATGTTCTACACGTTGTATGTATGCACTGGGCATGTTAAAGTGTCCAGAAAGCTCATCGAGTGAAAAACTTCAGTATACACCTTAAACTAAAATGTTGTACATTTGTCATTTAACAACTTCAAATTGTCATTCGGAGCTTTGTAAGCAAAGGCCCTGGCGTCTACCTGGTCATTGACGTCATCAATGGTGATGAGATGAGCGCCGGCGATCAGGGCACTGCAGCGGTCCTTGGCATTGCTCCATGTGAACCGCTGGGCGGGATCGGACGCGTTGCTGATGTAGTAGCAGTCCGTGTCTGTCGCTATCCAGTTGGTAGGACATTTGGCACCAGCTGTAAAAAAAAGTGTGCAAATTATAAACTCGCATCTAACGATTACGGTCAAGTTATGTTTTGATTTATGAGGAACCTTGACCGTCAGACATTTTTATTTAAGAAATATGTATCCTGCCAGACACTTAGCAGGATTACAATCGGTAAGTTGTCGTTTTTAATAGCTGCTGCGTAATGATCCGGTCGAATCAGAAGACATCTCTCGCGATAAAAGTTGACGTTGTGCTATGTAGGCTCTTAACTACGGAATCCGCATAGTGCAATATATAATCTCGCCCTTCTTTCATCAAGGGCGTCACACTACATACGAAGCGATACACGATATTTTGCGCGACACACGAAGCGACACACGATATTTCGCGCGATACACGAAGCGACACACGATATTTACCACGATATATCGCATTTTGGGCTACGTTCATGTACACAAAGGTGATGTTTCGTGGTATTTCTCGCGCGTCGCTTCGTGTATCGCGCAAAATATCGTGTTTCGCTTCGTGTGTCGCGCACCTTTAAAGATTCCCGTAATATCCTATACGTTATATACACCTTTAGATTCCTGTACTGTCCGATATCTTATATACAACTATTGATTCATGTACTATCCTATATCGTATATACACCTAAAGAAGTTCCTATACTATTCTATATCTTATATGCACCTATAGATTCCCGTACTATCCTTTATCTGATATACACTTATAGAAGTTCCTGTACTATCCTATATCTTATATACACGCATAGATTCGTGTACTACCCTATATATTATATACACCTATAGATTCATGTACTATCATATATCTTATACACACTTATATATTCATGTACTATCCTATATCTCATATACACCTATAGATTCAAGTACCATCCTATATCTTATATACAGATTATACTCCTATAGAAGTTCCCGTACTATCCTATATATGTTATACACATATGGAAGATGGCCGATGGTTAACTCTTTGCAGCAAACAATTGAAGGCATCGGTTCGTGCCGCGCTCTGCGAAAATTGGTTTAATGCAGTCCGCACAGGCTAATCAGGGACGACACTTTCCGCTTTTATTGTATCATTGTTTAAAGAAGGACTCTTTTCGATGGAAATTCAGTGTGGGCGGAAAGTGTAATTTGCCATTGAACGTTATTATTATGGTTATTTATACCAAATTATGCGACTTTCGACCGCTAACTAATAGATATTGTGAGTATTTATTGAACATTATTATTTACACCAAATTATGCGTCTATCGACCGCTAACTCATAGATATTGTGCGTATTTATTGACATGACGTGGCGGAATTAACCTCTAAATTATGCAAATAATGGGTCTCGCAAAATACGACCAATCCAGGGAGGTTTTTTATACATGTTTAATCCCGTTATCGTTTGGTAACTGTTTGGTTACCGTTGGGAATTTCATACACAGTAATGCGCCATAAAATTGGCTTACCATTTGAGTCGAAAGTCAACAAGACCTACCAGGTAAAAAGAGAAATGTACTTCGACGTACACAATTGTACTTCGAGGTACAGTTTTTACCGACCCTTGAGTAATAGCCAATCAGAAGACGCCTTACATCTGCTGCTTTTAGAGATATTTGACATTGAACAATATTATTATCATCATTTATACCAAACTAACTGTAAAAGGACAACTCCCTCTTCACCTTGGAATTACACATGCAAGTTAAAGTACTAATGAACAATGAATGATTGATGAGTTGATATAGCTCGACAACATTTACCTCGCATTGCGAACTTCCTTAGCATACATTTTACGCAGGGATTGTTTCTATATTTGCATTCGGTTTTGTTTATGCGCGTTTTGCACTCTTGTAAGGGATTTTAACAATACGTTAAGTGAAGTAGGCTTGCAGCGATTAATTGCGCTACCCGTTCGGAAACTAATGCGTTACGTCCAGTGCCAGAATAATATTGTTCATTAATAATAGGGGACAATATTGTGAACAATTAAACATATTCCAATTCAACGGAATACATCGAGCTATTCTACAAATCGTCTTGAACTTGCATATCGTTTGGCACTTGAACATAACATGGGTTTCTCGAATATAATTGTATTTATTTGAATGATTTTCCAATGCCGTCTGTCTGTCTGCTTTACCCGTGAGTTCAATGTTGCATATGTACCCCTGCCTGGAGTTACAGTCTGCGTCCTCCATTGTTGCCAAGGCATTCAGTCCGCCGCAGTTGTTCAGTGTGTCATTTGCCGGCACGGGAGTCCAGCGGCTGTAATAAACCGGCAATGGTGTACGGTATATGCTATTTGTAATGATAAGATATATAATTATATTGGATATATATGGAAAAATGCAACACAAATAGTTTGATAAAATTGAATAGGTATTGACCTCTTTTATGATATTCTTTATTTAAAGCGACAAATTGCATATACAATTCAGTACCTTACTGACAACACAACATTAAACAGGAAAATGAGACATTGAACGTATTTCATGTTACTTGACAGGAGAATGGCTTACTACCTTTGAAAAACTACCATTATAAGCAGCCAAATACATCATCCACTTTTACGTTAATGTTGTCTATCCGACTCAGACTTTAAGCTTTAAGTGCAACCACCAGTATTATTTCATATTATGGCACCAATAAATGCTTTTCAATGAGCAAAGCATGACAAATTTGCTTGAATCTCGCTGTGATATAACGTGGTAATACAATAATATACATATATTTGTATGCCTTGTGTTAATATTCGGTCTTGTCGTTTTCAACATCCCAATCAATATAAACCCTTTTACAACACTTTTCAAGTAAATACAACTATTAAGACGAAGAATGAAAATTAAATGAAGCGATGATTTTAATTACAATGTGTTTCTTATCGTTATACATTTATATGAAATTTACAATTATGTATTAAAACACCCACATAGACAATTAGATACCTTGGTAATTAGCTAAAAAGGAATGCTGATTTAATTTTACCATTCATCGGTTATCGTATGAGATTTTTCCAGATGAATACAAATCTCTCGAAAAGAAAGTCTCATTCATTGTATTCTTTATACGTAAGTAAAAATTTCAATTTATACCAAATACAATCATTAACTTACATAAGACTGGGATCAACACGCCCGTATAAGCCCCACTTCCATTGGCCCGTCCCTGGAGCTTTTACGCCCCCTAATCTTGGTATATCGTTGAGAGCGGTCCAGTATTCGCTGGATGGGTACTTCTGGATCATTTTTTTAAACCAGTTCTACAATACAACCAAGCATCTTTCTAGCGTTTGATGACGTATGAATATATGAGCTAACGAGATGTGCAACTCGAGAACGGTGAAAGACTGGAGGAAATGGTATTTATTGCTTAAAGTTTGTTCGCTGTTCAAACATGTTTAAGCATTAGCTGCTTCATTTTGTATTATTGCGCTTGTCAAATCATGCCATTAAATATTGGTGTTATCAACAATATACATTTGCCAGTACGGCACTCTAATTTCCTACATTGAACATAGACAATTAATTCAATGGTCAAATCAAGTTTCCTCTTTAAAACTTGTCAATTTTTTTCAGCAAGAAAACTATAGAAAGCATTTCAAATACACTATTAGTCTTGTAATTTTTATTAATATAATTATAGAGGTTAACTGTCACGTGGACTGTTAACCACGATGACGAAGACAAGAAAAGTTGTAGAATACTGTATTTTTTGCAATTATTAGTTTCTATTGATTAAAATATCACGACTGGTATATTACATTACTTGAAAAAAGTATTGAAGCTTTCATATTTTCAGTATATTCGGTAATAAATTTACTGGGTATGTCTACCAGGTAACTACCAGTTAACTATAAATAACGACAGTAGATTGATCATCACAGGGACCTATACAAACAAATAAATTGTTTGTATAGGTCCCTGATCATCATCGTCACTTGGTAAACCCAGGAATGCAATTTGTGCATGCGTAGTGAATTATATATATTTTATATATAAACTGATCAATCTACTTGCGTTATTTATAGTGTGTATATCGTTATGTCACCTATTTTCGCGATGTACTTTCGATTTCACTTCGCAAAATTTTATAACCGAATATACTGAAAGTATGAACTTTTTTCAAGTAATGTAATATACCAGTCGTGATATTTCTTTTTTCAAGTTATGTAATATACCAGTCGTGATATTTTAATCAATATACTAATAATAAAAAAAACACGATATTTTACAACTTTTCTTTTCTTCGTCGTCGTGGTTGACAGTCCCTTAAAGATTGCATTTTGCAACCGTCTGTGTGTGAAATATGCAATGTTTGAACAGACGATGTTATCAATACACATTTGAGTAATTTAGCCCACAATTCTCAAATTTGAAAGCCATTATTAGAAGATATGTTTAACACATATCTGCTACATAATTCGCTAATTAAATTTACGCAGTTTCATCTAAGATCATATACCGCACTTACTATTTCGTCTTGCGTGTCAAAATACATTGGCGACGAATCAAATTTGTTGCACTCGTCAGTGGTCTGCGAGTAAGTTACCAGCTTGTTGGTAACAAAAAGGTAGCAGTTACCGTTGAATGGTTCCCAGCTATCTGGACACGACACCATTGTATCTTGACCATAGCAGATACCTGAGATGGGAACCAGCGCTCGACATTAATAAATGCAACATGCATACATTTTCATATACATTTTAAATGATTTGGTAGAACAAGTTCAATATGTTTGTATCATCATAATTATGATTTAAGTTGATTATGATACAACATATTCGTACGCACAATTGTAAAGTAATACATTAATGAGAATTATGCTTTTCAACAATAACTTTGTAACTTTGTTACTAATGGGGCATTTTCCGAATCTCATATAACTTGATGATGAATCTAAACCCACGGTGATTTTATTACAACACTTACGTGTATACAACTGAACATGTTCATTAATTATACTTATAACTGTATGTGTGACGATAAAGCGTTGTTAAGATAATACGGAAAGTAAAAATATGCGCATGCACATGAAACCTACCAGCAAGCACACAACAACCCAAAACACTCGAAAACAAATATAAATCCATGTTTGGTACAACACTATTTTAACTCTATAAATGTGTATGTGTACATGAGGTATGAAAATTAAATATTACATATTGACCTATACTTAACATGATAAATAAGACGATCGTGATGGTTATCAATATAACCAATGCGACCAAGATTAATATAATAAACCAGATAATAAATCGACGTTTGAAAATATTGACATTGTGTCGCTTACATTTAATCGGGATTGGACCTAGAGATATCGAAGTATCCACCAATCGCGTATGGGAAACGTATGCTTCACATATATTGTCTCGGCTTTCTTCAAGAAAGTACACTCTCAGTGGTATAATCAATGCCATCATGCGATAACCCCCTAAATTATTCCTTGTACTATTATTGACACAAAACGATTGCTATTGCATGCAAAACAAATACATAAGTTGTACAGTCAAATAAGGTAATATATGTAATACATGTAGTGTATTTTGCTTTAACTTAAGATGTATATGTATTCAACATATTGACTTAAAACAACTCGTATGCATTAATTTTATTATATTTTCTATAAAAAAAAAGCAAGACCGAATAACATGCTATGCAAATATATAAGTTGAGCAGTTCAAAGAATGATTATATATATATTAGTTTCGTTTGTCTTCATCGAAGTATACACGATGTCAATACCTATTAACGTTAACACATCAACTCCTATGCTTATCTGTCAAATATATGTTTATCATCTTCTTGATAGAAGTACCAAGTATATGATATATATTGCTTCACCGAAACGTATCTAATACTTTAGCGTCTAAACATAGAATGTCTCAGGAGGTTGTGTTTTTGCCCCGTAAATAAGGCGCTACAATGGCGATCATGTTAAATTAAATACTAAGTTAAAGCTAATTACATGTATCATTATGTACGACAAAATAATAGTGTGATAAATCAATAAAATGAATTTTTTTATTAAAAAAACAAATTCTACAATTTATTTTTAAATTAATAAATTAATGTCAAATTAGAAATAATAGCAAATTGTTTATGTGAGAAACAGCCAACATTTTGTGTTGAACAGTATACAAATGAAAATTGCGTTTGATAGTTTTGATAAGATAATACACTGATTAAAACGTCCAACGTAATTAAATTATCTTGGGTCAGACGATTGGGTACATAAATGGCCGCAACCAATCTAAAGGTATGTATGTTTGTATTATGAAGTTTATTATGACCGTGCGCGCCAAAGGCTGCATTATGCAGCGACACTGAGTGCGTTCCAGCAATCCTGCTTAATTATCTATTTGACTCATAAAAGTTGGAACAAATTTGGAAGTGTAACTGCAATTTACAGTTGTGTTTTTAATGTTGAACTTATTTACTTTACGTTTAAATAAAAACCACACAAAGTCGCGTGATGCTACACCCCGATAATATGGAAGGGATTATCCGCCTGTACATGCATGCGATTAAATGACATTCTTATTTTAGTAAAGAACATGTATGCTGTTAAGTGACATTATTATTTTAACTACTGACATATACTTTCTGATACATGGCAGTTGCATTTTGCCTAGTTACTTTTGCTGTGAAACATTTCATCTTCTATGGTAGAGAATGTCCGCCAGTACATTCATGTTGCTAAATGGCAATTGCATATTGCTTAATGACAAATGCATATTGCTTAACGACAATTTCATGTTGACAAAGTATATACAATGGCATTTTGGTATATGACAAATACTTTTTGCATTGTGCTATTCGTTACCAACATACTGTCTGTACATTCCGACTTTACACTAGTAATTACACAAGCAATTCAACAAGACGAAAGAAGTTTTCATATTTTCAGTATATTTGGTGATAAAATTTACTGGGTATGTCTACCAGGTAAGTACCAGTTAACTATAAATAACAAAAGTAGCTTGATCATCATCGTCACGTGGTAAACCCAGGAATGCCAATTGTGCATGCGTAGTGAATTGTATAAATCTAATACAGAAAATGATCAATCTACTAGCGTTATTTATAGTGTGTATATCGTTATGTCACCTATTTTCGCGATGTGCTTTCGATTTCACATCGCGAAATTGTGTTACCAAATATACTGAAAATATGAAATTTTTTCAAGTAATGTAATATACTAGTCGTGATATTTTAATCAATGTAAACTAATCATTGTAAACAAATACGGTATTTTACAACTTTTCTTTTATCGTCATTCGTGGTTGACAGTCCCTTTAAAGTAAGGTGTGTGATGTACACATACGTTATATTATATAGTCTATTGACAATGCAGAAGATAAGTAGATAGATTTATTTCGGAGATAGCATACATACGCACAATGCATTAAAATAACATGTACATAAGACAATATGAAGTAAAAAAAAACAATCATAATTTAAAAGTACATGCATATAATCCATTATGGCATGCACACCAACGCCATGGATTACACAAAAAAGAGCAATATCCCTAATTTTCATTGTGGTCCTTGTTGGTGGTGGCACGACATAGAGAGGCACTAGTAATAAATAAATACTTAATACTATATTAATAATAATAAATACATGGAATATAATACTGAGATTCAGATCAATGAAAACAACATTAATATCACATTGTAGCTTTGCAGACATGAACTATCACAGTATAAGTGAGTATCACCTTAAAGCAGAAAACATCAAATGTAAAAATTATGATCATTATATCACAGATACAATTTGGATGGATTATAAAATTAAAGGTAACGACAACAAACAACAATTACAAAGTCACATTAAGTATGCATGAATTATTAATCCGAACTGATCAGACATTTGGGTAAAGGAAAATGTAAAAATTTAGCAGCAAACCATAGTAACTTAAGAAAGATTAAAATACTCCATTTAAAAGATGTTGTTTTATAGCACATTTTAAACTAGACAATACTGGCATCTGTGTTATAAAAGATGGTAGTTTATTCCACAATGTGCAACTCAAGTAACTGAATGACTTCTTCCCATTTCCTTTAACCTTTGGTGCAGAGAAAGCACCTTGATTATTTATTCTGGTATTATGGGAATGGACATAATTCTTTGGAATAAACTGGTCTGACAAGTAATCAGGAGATATACCATTTTTAAGCATAAATACACGGAGAGCATTATTGGCTCGACACGTTTGTCAACTGGCAACCATTCTAAAGAAGTATAATGTTCCGGGCTAATATGAGTTCTAGAATGAAGATTGAGCACAAAACAGATCAATTTATTTTGGGTTATTCTTCCAAAACTGAGTAAGACTATTGTACCATATAGAACAAGCATAATCAAAATGACACTGGGTTAAGGACATCACAAGGAATTTCTTGGTATGCTGGGTTAAATACTTGCTTTTACGATACAAAATTTAACTTAGAGTTAGATTTCTTTACACCAGCTGATCCATATTGACAAGTGATAAATTCTGGCCAATACTGGCCCCAAGATACTTGACCGCAGTTGTAGGTTTTATAACTGTTTATTACGGATTATATTAAACTTGGGAATCGACCTTATCTTATGTTTGGTACCAAAGAGAATTGATTCAGTTTTACCAAGGTGAAGAGATAACTTGTTGTCAATTAACCATTGGCTCACTTCATTAAGATCCTGAGAAAGGGCTTGCTCTATTTGACACTTGTCTTGACCTGAAACTAAGATGCCAGAATCATCAGCATAGGAGACAAAAGCATATATTATCTAGAGAACGGATGCAGAATATATAGAGATCGGGTTTACCTATTACAACCATGCCAAATGGCATGATAGATGAAAGGGAACCAATACCTTTTGGTCAACATGTCAAACGTCAAGGTCACAGGGGCTTTTTACATGAAATTCGCTTGAAACAAGAAAACAGAGACTTTTTCATAGTTTGGTAAAACGTGATGTACACATACGTGAATAATATATACAATGTAGTCTATGGACAGTGCAGACTATCAAGAAAACGATTGTACCTGCTGTAACCGTGCAAGTTGGTATGATGGTTACTTTTGATGAAAGTGGACCATACTTGAGGTCAACAGGTCAAAAGTCAAGATCACAGGTGTTCGTAACATGAAATTTGCTTTACATACAATTACCTATTCCTTTTGTACAGGTTTAACGGTCAGTTCGAGTGTGTAAATACCAAGTTATATTTGATCTGTTAAAATTCTCAAAATTCCAACCATCCCAATGTTAAATGCGATCGTTTGGGTTCAGATATTGGCCGGTATTTTTAAAAGAAACCTTTTTTTCAAACAGATTATTTACATAAAAAGCTAGTAGTCACACGTGCTGTTTTTAGGCATGCAAATGACACGACACTCGAAAACATGTAAAAACATTTACATTTTCATTATAAAAAAGGCTTGTTTTTTTTCCAAATACTTATAAAAGCTAAAGGATGCAATAGAAATTTAATTTAAATAAATTATATGCATATCACTGTGTTTATAAATTATAGAACACATTATTTAAATATTACTTTGATTCAAATCACATAGCACGTATTAACTATATTCACGCATATAATATACTATTTTTTAACATTTTGAACCAAAGATATTAGAAAGTTCAAAGTTCATTAGTTCTTACTCATAAATATTCAGAAACATAAATCTCTAAGTGGTACACAGAAAGAACCAAAAAGGTTTTCAAAATAAATGTGATGCGAAATGGGGATTGGGACTTTTGCTACTCTGATTACAACTTGTCAAAGTGCACTTACTTACAGCATTCCGGTACATCGGATGCTTTGAAGACGGTCCTGTCCGTATCAGGTCACAATACACTAAATAGTTTCCCTATATAATTCAATGTAAAAGCGACATTTTTAAGCGAAAATAAACGCAACATTTTGCACATAGAGACTCCCATAACCATACATTTTCTTAAAGGCCATTCTAAGCGGAGTCGATTTGTGCAATAAAAAAGATATGTCATGTACGAACCAAAAAAGAACTTGTCAAAAGTCAAAATCGACTGTTTTTGCAACTTTTTTTCCAGCCGTTTTATAGTGGAATGTAACCTTTTTGAGTGCAATTTTTTACTCTAGTATATTAGTTTATCATATTTCAGGGATTTAGTAGTGAGCACCTATTCATGCCCTACTACTTTCTCCAAAAGATAAAGCAAGAAGAATAGTTTAAAGTGTACAATATACCTTCGAAAAAACTATGGTATTTTTTTAGAGAGTACTGCACTACATGAAACGGTTATTTAGTATACTGTAACCATCATGCCGGTCATGCTCCCCATCTCGAGTTCAAACTCGCCGTAAGAGTGCGCCGCTCGCTGCCATGACTACCTTTACAGCGGAACGCAGGTTAGTAAATAGGAAGTGTCAACATAGTGATCAAGCAATTTTTATCAGAGCATCGGAGCTACAACGACCACTGTTCCCCTGATACATCATTGGTTAATTGAAAAAGGCTCCAATTTATTACAATATACATAGGCAAAACTTTGCACTGTTTGCACGAAGAACTGTATCACAATGCTTTAAAAGAAAAATTTCTCAATAACTTTTTTGAAGTTGGTATTGATAGCTCTTTAAATCTTCCAGTAGACCAGTTTAACTAAGCAACTTACGAAATTAGTCGACATTTTCAAATATTTTGAATTCATATGATAATGAATAAATTGAATTTTGATGGAGATTAGTTGTTTCGAACAGTGTATGTAATACATTTAAATACACAAATCATTACTATTACCGGACATATATAATAAATCTTACACAATACGAAACTGATAAAATTGGAATTTGTATTAAAAATATGATAAATTGAAAAGTGTGTTCAAATTGTAATATGTGTATTATTATTCCATACATGACATATGTGTTTGCACTGTCATTGTCTACATACTATAGGTTAATCCTGCAGAGATTTTACAATGCTTCCATAATTTTCAATGCAAGCTCATAATTTGTATAATGCTATGTGCATGAATTGTGCCATTTGATGCCAAATATTCTGTAAAGGGATTTGTTTACAGATTTTGGCATGTCTTGACGTCTGTCAGTAAATGCTTTAAATTGATAAATATAAAAATATAAATCAGAACTAAATAGCTTCAAAATAAAACAATAATACCATTCAAGAAAGAAAACAGTTATCCTCACCTTGGCTCGAACCACTGACCCTTCGAGTAAAAGGATATCGTCTAAACCACTCAGCAACCCATGCTGCTATGCGAGGCAAGGTATTCTATACTTTTTACAAGCAATCCACGTTTTGATAACAACAGAACTCTCCAAATTATTCAATCGTTTCGCGTTTGTAACTTTTTATAATGTTCTCGTTTTCTAACGACGAATATTCATAGGCAAAAAAATGTATTTTCAGTATGAGTCAGCGTCATTAGTGTTATTTCGCTCACGGATTTTCATTGTTCATTTGCTTTAAGAAAATGTGACATAAAGTTAGAACATTCTCATTATTTTTCAAAGTGAGAACAAGTCCCTTTAAGATTATAATTAAAATATGTTATGTATTACAATTTTTAATACGATAATAGTCGATCAATGAATGTACTAGAATAAGTCTATGAATTGCGAAAGAAGATCATAAAGAAGGTGGCGCAGTTGACTTTATGGGGCAATACAACAAAATCAATTGTGAAATGTATTTATATATGATGTTTGTGAGCACCGAACGTTTTTTGGAGACTAAAATTAAAATAAGTATGTGTAGTATTCATAACACAATAACTTACGATAAATGCCGAACAAAGAAAATAATAATTATAAGAAGTGTGGAAAAAGCTCAAGTCAAAGGATGCAAGCTTGATTTTATGGAGCAATAAAACAAAATAAATTTTGAATTGTATTTATATTGATGTTATTTATATTGATGCATTTTAAAGGTCGGAGTCGAGTGCTTTTGTGGAGGAGCTAAGATATTGCCTACGAAAAGGCCTGATTCGGAATGTAACACGGCGTGTCCTGGTGACATCAGCAAAAAATGCGGAGCAGCAAATAGGATGAGCGTCTACAGCAACAGTTACCCGGAGGGACAATCTTTTTTTCCTGTTATCCCTGGTATGCGTCGCTTACAATGTGACTCATATGTCTATGTACACATGTTATCGTAAGACAAAAATTGCAGGAAAAGCCTTTTTTTAATATGATGCGAGATTCTAACTCGTGTTAATTATTTTATGAATGTTGAGCAACAAAACCAGATTTCTATTATGTAAAAGAACTAATTAACAAGGTTTGATTATTGTTTCTTTTGCAGCCCCGCCTCAATGAAAAAGAAAAGCGCCGTTCACAATCAACGCTTAGTGAGCTGCAACGAACGACCCGAAAGACTATCTTTTCTTTTTGAAAACTTTTGCTTTTGTTCTTTCTTTATGACATTATTTACTTTCCATTTACTGATTGCCTGATTAAAGAGCGTTTGTTTTCTATTTTGCTGAGAAGTGTCAACAAGGATGTTAAGGCTGTTGTTACGTGGAAAAAACAACAACTTTAACTCCGACATATTAATCTGATTTAATGACACTTTTATAATTCATTTGCATCAATGCCATAAGTATGAAAATGATAACAAATATATATTCCTCTATGTTAATGTATTCTCTCAATATTTTTTTTTCTGTATAAACACGTCAGTTTCTTCGTTCGAAACAAACGTTATCAAAAAGCATAATATGTAACAACAACAACATTAACTCTCATTATACATAACACCTGAGATACAAACAAATCACTAAAAATTAAATGTTATGAAACCATTTCTTCATCGTTCTAGAAGTTAATCAGACACAAACAAATCGTTAACGTATGGTGCCCATCATGCAAATTCTATTCAGACCCATAAAGGTAACTTGCAAGTTGCAACACATTGCTTTAGGCTTTAGGGGATGCTTGGCAGATGACGCAAATAATGTGACTAGGCGTTCAGGATGAAACAACTCGGACAGCTCAAATTTAGTTACCATCGCAATCAGTCGTTATTTACATCGCAATGTAAACAAATTCCCAAACTATTTTTATGTACAATTGCCAACCATTGCGATTCACTTTGTATGTATTCTTCAAATGACAAAAACTGTGTCTTTTCAGATTATACACAGAATAACAAAACTATATTCTAACATACCAATGCGTGGGTTTTCGCTAATTAAAATCAAGGTACCCTCTTAAAAGTACCGATACAATTTGAGTGTTAATGTACCAGTTCAAAATATGCGCACCTTGCCATCGACATATATTAGATTCAAGACAGACACATGTCGTAGCTCTTCCTTTGACCAGCTGAAGTTTCATGTCATGTGTATCAGGAAAAATAGTATCAATACATGTTTTTGTTTGTTTGTTTTTTTAAATGTCGAAACATGCTTACATGGCAAATGTGTCATACCAACTGACGAACATAAGACCACACTTGACAACGTATTTCAGTAACGCAAGTTACTAGAATTTAAATCAACGTCTTAAAATTGTATAATCCGGCTTGTTTAACTTGTATCAATATGTCAAAAGTTGTTGTTTAGTTATTATATCCGTAACTTTTTGTCTCATACGTTGTTGAAGCAGGACAGAATAATCTTATAACATTATAGATGGCAAAAATAGTTTTTACTGAACGTCTAGTAATACGATACTCTTACATTTTAAACGGCTGACATGTTTATACAGATCAACCTGACTTAACGGTCACCTAAGTTTAGCGCTCACCTGGCGTTAAGACTAGATTGACCCGGCAAAAATCAGTCTTTAGTACTCCTGAGTATAACGGTCACTTGCCATAAGCGACCAGTGGCCAGTATTGGTCACACCGTAAGCCATTTATAACGTGTGTTGAGCGGTCACGAGGCAGTCAGTTCGAGGTGCAAAAAAGTAAACACTCAAGTACGTTGCTGTCTCTCTCCTCTGACGTCTTAGCCTCTATTATGCGGTTAAAAAATCTAATATACTAAATGCGACCAACTATGAGAAAACAAATAAATTGAAATAATATGGTGTTGTGAAGGTGTTTTTTTAATGGGAAAATCACGGGGGAATCTTCAAAATAAATTATAGCATAGTATGTACACATTTTAAATAATAATCTCTTATTGAATGATTGAAATCAGTCCTTTACAAGGTAGTAATTACACAATTGATTAAAAAAAAACATTCCGGATCAATCCTTAATTGATCGAACACGTCAATTGTACATGCAATTGCATTAATATATATCACTGAGATCGAAACGAGGAAGCAGCCAAATTGTTTGAGTCTGGGAAAAGTGAGAATAATTGTATGTAGTGTGAAACATCTATGCAAAAAGTAAATACAGCTTAATTGAAATCATTTAGTATGGTACGTATATCAATTCGTTTCTTAAACGAATATATTTATCATTTAAAGTCGCGAGATTAAATGTTTGATAGCATGGACATTAAGCATATATTAGCCACTTTACATACACATTGGGGCTTATTATAGGTTGAATGCAAGTTATTTCGTTCGAAAGAATTATGTTATGTGTATTTTAAAGCTTTCATATAGCAATATAAAATGTAGCTGGCAAACGCAGTGTTGCAAAACGTGAACATTATAAGTCCGAGATTCATTTTGTGAATATACTTTAAGCAAATATGATTACGTTTCGTTTTATTGCAGCAAAACGTGAACTGTTATTGCATAAAACTGTATATTCTCGGGATTCGCTTGTAAATCTCATAAATTAAATAAATTAGTGAGTTTGCGTTTTAATGTGAAAATATAATAACATTGCAGCTCCTATTGAATGTCTTGTATCAATGTAAAAAAATGTTTTGGTTTCAACGGGCATCATTCCAATTACTCCAATTACTACGAGTGGCCTACGTAATTGATTTAATCCACTGACTCACTTACCGCACAACTCAACCACTTACACAAACAAACTGACATGAGTAGTTTAAAAACATGGTGTTTTATATCAGACATCCAGGATCTATCCATGCTGTTTGTGATTATTTGGGAGAGACTAGGATAAATCCAGAAACTAGCAAGACTGCTTGTGAGGCTTTAGGAATCACAAGGCTAAGTCCAAGAGCTAGCCAGAGTTTCTGAGAGCCATCAGGATTTGATCCGGAAAGAAAATACCCACCGTTACTGTTTTTGGGCTACAATTAGGAACAAGCCAGACTGTCTCAGTCTGTCTGGGAGTCTTCGGGAGTCCCAATGCTACATGCAGATCGTGATGCAGATCAAACTATAAATTGTTATGAAATTCATACTTTTAAATTCATTCCTAGCGCTACGCTTAATTTAAATATGTTATGGTGGTTGTGAGAACATAAAAACTTAATTTCAACTACATAATGTTTAGGAAGTCCCATATGTGTTCTGTGTATGTCTATTTTACGTGCATGACTTAGTTTTCGGCGCAATATGTGTTGAAAGTGTTAAGTGGTGTAAACATCCTGTGTATGCTTTATTTCCTGGTTTAAGTTATTATGAGCGTTTCTTCTAGGTATCCACCCACGGTCTATCAATATTATTTACCTTCATTATTTCCTTTGAATCTTTGATGAAATCACACTTAGCCTCTTGAATAATCGAAGAGCAAACGCAACTGCAGTTGTTTTTTATTATTGTGTAGCACAGGGATAAATTATTTTAATTAATAGCTATCATAGAACAATGAACTGTAAACTTTGAAGATTTATGATGATATTATTATTTATTTCAAAACGGATCTTTTTCAAGCGCTGGAAAAATCACTACACAAATGACTATCTGAGCATTCATTTGCGAAATACTCATCCCGTTATTGTACTTTGTATAAATAATTATTTCACAATTAAGTTCAAATAAATAAATTCAATACATTGAAACGTCTCAATGAAAACTGAAATCAATCACCATGTTCGACTGAAAAAAAAGAAAACATAAACGATCAGTTATTTTATATACATCACATATATTTTGGATACACGTTTCAATTAAAAAATAAAAATAAAATGAATACACGTTTCATTTAAAAATAAAATAATTTTCCAAGACAAGATCATAGACTTACAAATATTGAATACATAAAATTAAAAAACAAACAAACAAGAATACACCTGCCAACGAGAAAGGCTAAACATTTGATTTCATTAATGAATATCTATCAATCGAAATCAGACAGATATTAAAGAGTTTCTAGTGCGTGTCTTCGATGATATTTAACAGTGAGTGTAATTATAGCATAACGTTTTAAATACGCTGATAATATCTAAAGCCTGAATGGCCCACTGGTAGCGCGTTCAATCTTCCTTCCAAAGGTCCCAAGTTCGTAGCCCGATGAATATAAAAACAAATGTAATTCAACTTGTGTTCTTGCTATAATATAAAATTTTGGTTATTCCAAATATAACAAATTTGTTAGTTAGTATATATTAACTGATATTTAAATAAAAAGAAACAAAGGCAAATTAACATGTCTCTTTACGTATATATTTTTATATTGCTACACAATAATATAGCGTAAATTGTGCATATGTTGGCTTTCATCCCTATGTTTATGTATCTTATCTCAATAGTTTTACTGAGCAATAATCGTTTAATACTCGTGTACGATAACAAAGAACGAATCGTAATACCGTTAAATCGCATTTCGTCACCTGTTTTATGACAAACTGAATTTGAACGAAAAACTGTAAAGGCGGGATGATGCGAGAATCTGGGTGGTGATTTAGTTACATAGCTCAACCCTCTTTAATTAAGTTGGGATTTTTTCCGAAAGAAGTTGTTTTCGGGTGGAAATAAATGTTGTCCTTCTAATGGAGCTCATACGTCCAATATTCCGGTAGGAAATGTGCACATATTAAAGTGTTGATAAGATCTGAAAATGTCGCATTTAAAATGAAATATAAACTGGGAAACCATTATTAATCGCCAAACACGAATTACCGTAGGCGTGAAAGATATTAACATACAACGTAATTCACGCATAGACAAATTTATTACCTTTAGAAAAAGATCCCGGATTGTTCACGTGTGTGAAGTTAGCCAATTTAGCCTATTTAGCCTATTTAGCCGGTAAAGTACGTAGGTTGATACATACATCCTTTCTAGACTATTTAGCCTATTAAGCTAAAATATTAAGCTTATTTAGCATACTTAACAAGTTTGGTACATGTTGTCAGAATATTTTATATGATTGTGCTCTATTTACATGGCAAGTAGGGTATGCACCTTTAAGGGCCCATTTCGGACAAACAAGAGTTATCCCCCCGGAAGGAACCTAGTGCACAGCTGAACTCCCGTCAGCTGCCTGTCGGGCTGATCTAGTTTCGGCCCGGGGTTTTAATTAGGGTCGGCGTCACCTACAGCCTATTTAGCGTATTATGCTATATTTACATGGCGAGTGGGTATGCACATTTAAGGGCCCATTTCGGACAAACAAGAGTTATCCCCCGGAAGCGAACCAGCACACGCTGAACTCCCGTCGGCTGCCTGTCGGGCTGATCTAGTTTCGGCCCGGGGTTTTAATTAGGGTCGGCTTCACCTACAGCCTATTTAGCGAATTATGCTCTATTTACATGGCGAGTGGGTATGCACCATTAAGGGACCATTTCGGACAAACAATAGTTATCACCCTGAAGCGACCTAGTGCACACTGAACTCCCGTCGGCTGCCTGTCGGGCTGATCTAGTTTCGGCCCGGGGTTTTAATTAGGGTCGGCGTCACCTACAGCCTATTTAGCGTATTATGCTCTGTGTACATGGCGAGTGGGTATGCACCTTTATTTCGGACAAACTAGAGTTATTCCCCGTATGCGACCTAGTGCACGCTAAAATCCCGTCGGCTGCCTGTCAGGCTGATCTAGTTTCGGCCCGAGGTTTTAATAAGGATCGGTGTCACCTACAGCCTATTTAGCGTATTGTTCTCTATTTACCTGGCGAGTGGGTATGCACATTTAAGGGCCCATTTCGGACAAACAATAGTTATCCCCCGGAAGCGACCTAGTGAACGCTTAACTCCCGTCGGCTGCCTGTCGGGCTGATCTAGTTTCGGCCCGGGGATTTAATTAAGGTTGGCGTCACCTACAGACTATTTAGCGTATAATGCTATATTTACATAGCGAGTGGGTATGCACCTTTAAACGCCCATTTCGGACAAACAAGAGTTATCCCCCTGAAGCGACCTAGTGCACGCTGAACTCCCGTCGGCTGCCTGTCGGGCTGATCTAGTTTCGGCCCGGGGTTTTAATTAGGGTCGGCGTCACCCAGTCTTATAATCTTCAAAACATCAAATAATCCAAAACAAAACGTATGATATTAAGACAAACGTGTCACTCACTTTTAAAGTGATTACAGGATTATATGTGTCCCTTAATATTTTTAGAGGTCAGGTGAATGTTTAACCATATGCATGTATTTTTGTAGAGAGTTGAACCAAAAGAGCATAGATTTTTTTGCCCTGGAATTGGGAGTCTTATAGCAGTCTGTCCGTACTCTGTTTCACAAGTTTTTTCCTATACGCTTTCGAATATTAACCTGATTTTTTGTTCCTGCATGACATACCCATCAAGATCAAGTTTTGTTGCCGTCCATTTATTTTTGGTGGAGTTACAGACCTTGAGCCTAGACATGTTTTATAAAATAACAGTATTTCTGAAACACTTTTAGATGTTTACTTTATTTTTGGTGTGTGAGCATACTTACATGACTTATAAATCAAGTTCGAGTTTCCTTAGGTCCATTTATTTTTTTGAAGTAACGGGCCTTGGATTTTACATTAATTAATAAAATTATGTGCAGCTTCATAGTGCAGAAGGGGGAATTGCGTTCAAGAAACACAGTTCTTGTTTCATGTTGTTGTTTTTTTATGAGGCATTTATAAGGGAGGCATTTATAAGGGTATTAATGATTGTTTAGAATAAATGGTAATCATCAATACATTAGAATATCAAAGTAACAGTTATGTTCAGCGTTTTTCAAGAGAGGTCAGTCTTGCCAATAGTTAAAAACATCTTTATATTTATGAAATACATAGACAATTGATTACTTTTTGAAACATAACAAGTGTACTTATAAAGGCCCGGTCAGACTGACTAACGAATATGTAACGAAGAGAAAACGGACGAAATATGCAGATTTTGGTTATCCGGTGATACAATTTACCGCTCTGCCGCTCAAGACTCTTGCAATCGGTGTGTGAAGAGTAGGAAACACACAATGACCGCACAAGTACCGGTGATGTAACGGGAAAAATACGTACGTTTAACGGATATGTACCGGATTATTAACGGTCGGCTGGCCCTATTCTACTACGAAAACAAGCCCACTGATTCGCTACCTGTTATTCATATAAAGCCCTAACAACTGAATGACTAAAAACCCAGAAGCTCTGTTTATATACCACACTCATTCTCTGGAAATCGTAACTGTTTCGTAACTAAATCGCGAGAATCTTAGCGGGCTCGCAACTCTCTCGGGGTGAACTCGTGAGAGTCTTGACCAAGTCGTAGCTGATTCGTAGACAGATCACGTGATCACCAATTTCCTGATTAAGGCACGAATAACCTACGATTCCATTACGACGCCCAAGAACGCACTACGACGCTTTTACGAGTCAACTGCGATTAAATTCAGACTTGGAGGTCCTGGCCAAATTTTAAACACGTTTAAAATCTGGCCACGATTTTTTGGGAGCTCACGAGTTGCAGGAATCACTTACGATCGACCCACGACAATCTACGAATGAGTTAGGACCTTCGCCGATTGAGCTACGAATGTCCGTGACCTCAAAATATTAGAAATCGGGACAAATCGTGGGGAATCGGGTCGTAGTGGAATACCCCTATAAAGGATATTACCGTGCGAGAAACGGACTTCTACCGGATAAAACAGCAGTGTAACGCATTAAGTACCGGACAAAACGTTCTCGCACTTTTGTATATGTAATCTGTCCGTTATTATCTGTTGAACATGCGTTAGTTGTCCGGAACGGTTTGGTTTATCTGTTGCAAGTCTGGTATTAGTCCGGTAGTTGTCTGGTGGTGGACCGGACAACCGGACATTAACAGACATAAACCGGATACGTACAGGAGGTGTAACGCACGAGTTCCGAACAAACCGTAAACTATCGTATGAAGACCGCGCATCAAACGGAGGTATCTGTCCGTTTTATCCGTTTGAAAATTTTGAACATGCTCAAAACTTCCCAACGGACGGAACGGATGTCACCGGACATCGCTGAACAAGGAGCGGATTCACCGGATATGAAACGGACATTAAACGGATAAGAACGAACAGATTAAATGATTTTATGTCCGTTTCTCGTCCGTTACCTGGGTGTGACCGGGCCTTAAAGAGCAATATGAGAGTATTCAACCATGCTCAAACAATAGAGGTGCGGAACATCACAGCACCTGGTCAGTTAAGTCAGGTGTCAGGTAGGTGCTCATTAGGATTTTATTTGTATTAAAAACAACTCATTATCTGTGTGTCTTTATTTGCTAGTGTCATGTTGGCGATAGCTTGCGAATTGGCCATTGTAAGAAAACATGCTTTTTTTCTTTTGCATTCATGTGTGTGTGTGTGTAAAGAACTTCAATGTGGTTAATGTGGTCACCTGATGCTGCAAAACATGACCATGTAATTGTAGTAACCTAGCTTAACATTCTCAAAAATAGTCTAAATGTTACACTGTACTTAACTTTTGAAATTCTGTTTTGTCCATATTAGTTCAGTACATACCGATATACGGTCACAGAGCTGTATTTAAACAAAATTATTGATGGTGACTATATGCACCACACACAAGTTTAACCCTGCACTCCCCTGACTTAATCACTGTTAGGATTCTTTGACACCCTATATTGATTTTCAGCTTTTATTTCTCTCGACTATTGAATGTTTTGACACAATTTCATGCTGGTGATAGCTTGCAAATAGACCAATGTAAGAAAGCATTCTTTTTCATGTGCATGGTTTCCCTGATCTCATAGTATGGTAAATAACTAAATATGGTCACTTGATATTGACATTGAGAAACATGACACATAACATATAATTGTAATCATCTTGATCAAATAATCTCATGGAAAGTCTATGGAACTGTAGTTTAAATGGTACAATTTTATATATTACAAAATATAAATGATGTCAAATTGCACATAATTATGCTTTGTCACTGTAATTGTATTATTTCAATTAAATATATTGTATACAGTAACATAATGACATTTATAAATGTTTCCTGTAAAGAACAAAACCCAACCTTCATACAATAACAAAGCAAATATCATCACAGAGCTATATTTTAACATAATAATTGATAATTGATGGTGACTATACAATATATTAACCATGAGCAAGTTTTACCCTTTGAACTCATCTGTATGATTGTTAACCTTGTTTGACACCCGATATTTTTTCAGCTTTTACCTTGATGTTTTGTTGTTATGAAGAAAATTCGGAATAGGCTATAGACATTCTTTCAATTATATTATCCAAGAGAAAGCAAAATATGCTGTTGTTGTTGCAACCTTCTTGTAGAATACTATTTCATGGCTGGTGAAGATTTTAATTCCTATAATCTAAATATGAATAGCTTTTGCAAGAAAATTAATGTACAGATGCTTTGACAAATAACTAAGGTATATAATGCATGATCATGGATGTGATTTCTCGGAGAATTCACGCGGATACAACATTCTCAACGGGAATTTAAGAGAATTCTTTATATTTAAAAAAATGGGTGAGAGAGGTTAAAACTGATTTTGTGGAAAATCTCATAAGCTTCAAGACAAAAATGCAATGTTTAAGCCTCTCCTATATAAAATTGTCGGCATTATCAGAATTCTGCATCTGTAGTATTTTTAAATTTATGCCTATAAAGATCTTTTTAACACTCCAGACGTTACATTTTTTTGGTACAATCTTCATTAAATTTAAGATAATTTATTCTTATGACATGAGTATGAAAATGGTTTTGGTGCGTTGAAAACATGGCTGCCAGGTAGAAAGGCAGTTTTCCTTACAATTGTTATATTGCTTATAGTGAAACCTTGTTAATAATATTGGCTATTTTTCGGCCAATCCTTATCAAAATTGGTCAGAACAATTTTCCCAGTGCAATCTCAGCTTAGTTTGAAACTGGGTCAAATGAGCATGTATAAACTTTTGTCAAATCTTCATTTACGTTAAGTTTTATTTATGTTTTGTACTTTTATTGTTTTGAACTCTACCTTTGTTGTGTGATGACTTCAGTGTAAAAAAAGCCACACAGTTACATAGAACAAAAATGGTTCAGGTATGGTATCGTAGCATATATGAATTGCATTAAAATTTATTTCGTGTTTATGTAGCTCACATGCATATCTAGCTTTGGAATGCAGAATAGTTAAAATTAATCATCTTAAACATTGAACATATGGTTTCATGGCATTGACAATTAAACATATTTGAAAACGTGAACTTTAATGCCAAGTTTATTAATTGAATTAATAGTGGTATATGTATTCCAATAATGTTTTTAAGTATGATTTTAGGAATCCTTCTACTTAATATACTACGAACAGTTGACAGTAAGTTACTCTCATTTGACATTTAACTGCATGAATTATTCAAATTACCTCATGAAGAAACAGTGATGTAAGCTAAGTCACAATACCTTCATGCTTATTGTAAAGGTCAACATATAACCATTATGGCATCGAAATTAATCAATAGTTGGAGATTTGCATTATTTTGATTGATATATTACTGATACTGTATATTAATAAAACTAAAAAAACAAGAAACATATTGTTTCCCTCAATTTTGTAAAAGTAGATAAACATCTGAACATTATTTCAAAAAGCTCTTTAGTGGCTTGCAAGTTTTGCTTGAATGTACACTGTTTGCATTGCTCTCTGATTCTCTTATAAAGGTCCACAACTGCTACTTAGACTTGGATGTTAAAGAAGGTATATGTTTAGCTACACGTTATTGTTTACTGGTATGCTACTGAAATGAGGAAGCATGAGGTTACCACTTTCTTTATACATGTATGTCTACATTCTTATTTTGATGATATTGATTCTGAGTAGTGAGAAAAAAGTTTCCTATGAATAGCATTACTTTGAATGGAGCTTAAATATGACATACAGAGCTGGTGATTGAATTTGGAATCTGTTGTTGTAAGGTTAGTGTTTCTAAAAAAGGATATCAGCAAGCACTCACTAACTTCATTTTGGATTGCACAAAACTTTTGTGTCAAAGAAGCTTACACAAAGGCCTAGATTGGGACCAGAAAGAGAATGCTCAAGGTAACCCTTACTTAAATACATGTATAAAGAAAGTGTTTATTGAGATTTGGTGCCAAAGTTGTGTGTGTGGGTTGCTGACATGCCACCAAGTTTGTGATTGAATAATGATTAAAAAACTTAGAAAAAAAGAAAACGTACTCTTACTTGTTAAAAATAAATACCTCATAAGAGAATTAGTAACGGTTATGTTTTTTAGAAAATGCCTGAGAAATAAAACAGGCACAATAGCCCTTTTTTGAATTTAATAATATATAAGTCTAAACCTATTAATTGTATAAATTAGTACATCAAGAACATATCTTTTTTAAGATGATGCTAAAGGCAGATTCTTGGGGAGCATAAGACGATTGATTAGATGACAATACTTTTGTGGCAGCACATTTCAACATGATGGTCAATGCTGCAGACATCAAGACACTTTTTAACACTAACTGGTTAAATGACAAAGTATGAAAAAAATAAGTATATATCAGTTGATAATTTATAAGCAATGACGGATTTGACATACTTTTAGCTTACCAGAACTCTAACCTGAAGTGTTTATAACCACCTGATTATAATGCTTGATGTAACCAATTATATAAAATTAGTCATTGTTGATTAACCTTTGATGGAAGGTTTATTTGTACATATAAAGAATAAATGTACTGTTTGTAGGTTGTTTACATCTACTTCTGAATTATTCATGCTTCTTGCTCTTGGATCTCTGTTGTCGACCCGATGTTTATCACTGCGCTAAACGATGGGAGATCATCAGCTGCAAAAAAGTTCCTGACACCTCTGCACCTCCAAAGCTAGCCAAGTTCTAATATCTTCTGTTTTAGAAGGCCACTGGACATTGATCGTATGTTATATTTTTGTGCTTACCTGTTCTCAGAGAGGCGATTTTATATTTATAAACATCAGTTTCTTTAGCCCAATATATTCAATAAGTAAATATTTCACACCTTCAATTAGTGTTTAATATTAATTTTGCTATGACTTTTAATGATGATAATAGGCATACATTTCAGCAGAGTTAAACTCTTTTAACTGATGTCCCAAATTTTCTTATTATTTCCGCCAAAGGCGGAGGGATATAACATTGGCATTGAACTTTTGTCAGTTATTCCATCCGTCGGTGCTTGACAAACTTCTCATGGCTATTTATCAGAAACTGTATAAGATATCACCATGAAACTTCATGTAAATAATAACATTTGTAACAATCAACTGATCTGTAGAAAGTCCTTAACCAAGATTATTAAAATTATGACTCTTTGGTTATCAATTTTTTTAACTCTGAGTATTACATTTTTCCCATCTATAGCTATATTGTTCTTGAGGAAGGCATTTACATGTCAATATGAACTTGATTATAAAATGTAATTATTCTCTAGACTACAATATGTGCTTTATTTGATTCATTACCCAATGAGTCTGGTTGGGCACCATTACTTTTTTTATGGCTTTTAGGTGCAATTATGCTAATGTATATTGAATGGTGTGTTTAAAAATATAAATTTGCTTATTGCAATGTTCACTTAATGAATTTCAATCTTCCATGCTTATTAACATTTCTAAGACTGTGACTTCAATTAAATATCCTTATTTGAGCTTCAATTGAACCATTTTTTCTTCAGGTGCTTGACGTTGCAGGCAAGACTATGACCTTAGTGGACTATGCTAGAAATAATGGCTTGACCTTAGTGAGGTAAATATTTCACATAAACTTTAATATAAATAATACTGTCGGTTTGGTTGTTGGTTTATATACCCGGCAATGGTTTAGAACATTAAAACTAACAGTTGGTCGGTCCGTTGGTTGGATTGTTGGTCTGTCCATTTTAATCTGTGCAAGTCTGTTAAGCAAGCTATCTCTACATTTTGCATGACATTAAATTTAATCCTCTCTCTCTATATATAAACAGATATTATGTCATCACCATGAAGTGTAGATGACTTTTCATGCCTGGAGATCCTCAAGTTGCATATATTATCTATGATCACTCGTGAAATATCAAACGATTTTACACCGACATGAACAAATATACTTTATTTCCTTTCTTATGTGCACTTTTGTATTATCACCACGCTTTCAATATTGTATTGATCTCCGCCGTCTGTTCGTCCGTCTGGCCACTATCTCCTCCTACACTATTAGCACTAGAACCATGAAACTTATACACATGGTAGCTATGAGCATATGTGCGACGGTGCACTTTTTAGAATTTTGATCTGACCCCTGGGACAAAAGTTATGGGTAAATAAATGGGTCAAATGGGTAACAAAATCATTTTACTAACAACATGCGACGCACATGATAATAACTTTTGATACAGTTGTCAGATTACAATTCCAAATAGTGCACCGTCGCACATATGCTACTAGCTACCATGTGTGTAAGTGTCAAGGTTCTTGTGCTTATAGTGTAGGAGGAGATAGTGGAGAATGGGGGTTGGGGTGGGGCCCAAAATGTTGTTTTAAACAGAACTTTTTCATTTATTCACCAATGACTTAAAATTTATACTGAAATCTTTTATGAAAACACTGTCTATCACGACCATCCATCTCCACATTACCCACCCCAGGGCCATTGATAAAGGTAAAGGCAGCTTGGTTCCCGTCCTCTTTCAAATGTATCGATGGGCCCACGGGTAATACTTCCCCGTACCCCAATTTTCTTTTCGTACCAAAAGTTTTTCGTACCTAATTTTGTTTTCGTATCCAATTTTTTTTCGTACCCAAATTTTGTTTCGTACCCTTTTTTTCCGTACCCCAATTTCCCCGTACCCCCAATTTGTTAATTATTTATTTTTAATTTTTTAAATGGAAATTATTCTACCAGAAAATTCTAAAAACATATGCTAACTTCTTACTTTTTGAATGTAATATCGACAATAATATCTTAGATGAAATTTCAACCTAAAACATATTTCTATCGAATGTTCTATCGGCATGGTGTAAAGTTACTCATATTTAGAAACCAAAATAAACAGTAAATTCATTTTATGGAACAATAAAGATATAACTACTAACAATAAAACGTTTTTTAATAAACATTGGTTTGAACAAAACATAAAATATGTAGATCAATTGTACGACTACAAAATAAACGACTTCTATTATTTTGAAAACTTATGCTACATATACGGAATACCTACAAGTAATTTCTTGATGTAGTACACATTGCTCAAAAGTATACCCATACATGTTAAAGCTGCTACTAATACAAATAACACACCATGTACTCAAAAACATTCGTAGAAAACATAACTGCAAAACAAAACAAAACGAACAAAATATTTTACACACTTCAAATTAAAAACCCTGCCGAAATCTCCAAAGCTCAAACTAAATGGCAAAACCTTCTTGGAGAAAAAGAATTTAATTGGAAACGAATATTTGTCATGCCATATGAATCAACTACTGATAGCACACTGAGAAATGTTCAATATAAATACATCCAGAGAATCATAGCTACAAATAAATATCTTTTTAAGTGCAACCTATCCAACGCAAATCTGTGACATGTGTAGTGAACATATTGAAACAATAGAACACCTTTTCTGTGAGTGTAAACATATTCAATCTCTACGGAATCAATTGACAACCTTTCTAGAGAAACAACAATTAAATGTTAAACTATCTCTCTTAGACATCAGTTTAGGGGTAAATACCTTCAAAATGCAATAGGTTAATAACGCTGTGGATTACATAATCATATTAATGAAATATTTTATATTCAGCATGAAATACAGAAAACAAAAACCTACAATGAACTGTTTTATCAATTATTCAAAACTGAAGATTCAGATTTAAAAGGAAATCGCATTAAAGGGACTGTCAACCACGAATGACGAAGAAAAGAAAAGTTGTAAAATACCGTATTTTTTTACAATTATTAGTTTATATTGATATTCTTTGCAGTCCTAGCCAAGCGACTGACAACGTTCCTTACTGACAACTACGTTGATACGTCAATTCAGAAGGGTGGAGTTCCCGGATTTTCAGGATGCGTCGAGCATACCAGTGTTCTCAGCCAAAGTGATCCGGGACGCACGAGTGAACCATGATGACCTGACTGTAGTGTGGCTAGACATTGACAACGCTTATGGATCAATACCCCACAAGTTGATTGAGAAGGCACTTGGGCAGTATCATGTACCAGAACACGTTTGTAACCTGGTAAAAGACTACTACAGAGGCATTAAGCTACGCTTTGCTGTGGGAGACAAGACAACAGCATGGCAAAGCTTGGAGAAAGGCATTGTCACAGGATGCACAATCTATGTGGTCCTGTTTGTGATGGGTATGAACCTCATCATCAATGCGGCGAAGAGAGAGACACGGGGTCCAAAAGCAGCAACAGGAATCTACCTACCTCCAGTTAAGGGATTCATGGATGACCTCACTCTGACAGCAAAGACCCACATTCAAGCAAGGTGGATGCTTTAGGTCCTAGAAGAGGCAGCAACTTGGTTCAGAATGAGGTTCAAACCCAGAAAGTCAAGAGCACTTGTTATCAGGAAAGGTCAATCTACCAAGAAATTCAATCAGACAGTGCAAGGTGAGGACATACCATCGATAATGGACAGCCCCATTAAATGCCTTGGGAAGTGGTATGATGCTACACTCCAAGATGGGAACAACATCAAGCGCATCAAGAACCAGCTCATTGAAGGGCTGGAGCAGATTGACAGAAGCGGACTACCTGACAAATTAAAGGCCTGGTTATTCCAGAATGGACTTCTCCCACGACTGATGTGGCCACTGATGCTTTATGAGGTGGCAACAACAGTGGTGGAAGGACTGGAGAGAACCATTAGTAGGCATTTGCGAAAGTGGCTTGGCGTACCACCCAGCTTCAGCAACATTGGGCTCTATGGACGATCAAATCAACTACAGATCCCATTGAGTTCGTTGGTGGAGGAGTACAAGGTGGCAAAGGCAAGACTTGTCATGACGCTGAAGGATTCAAGGGATGACATGGCAGGTGTTGAGACCAGGACGGGAAGAAAGTGTAATATTACAAACCAAGTTTAAAAAAACAACATTATAAAGCATATTTCTGTATAATTTGTTAAAAAAACACCATTGATTGCAAATGAAAGACATGTATGTATACAATATATGCTTTAAAATGAATAAAAAAAGAAAAAAAAGAAAGTGGTCCGCTAGCCAGGCTGTAGCGCAAGCCGAGAGCCGCCTGCGACACAAAAACATTGTGGGAACAACGGCAGTGGGAACACAAGATCTGGGCTCTGCGGAGTCGAGGAGCTGGAAGAAGGCGGACAGTAGGACAAGGAGGGAGATGGTCCAGGCAGAGGTACGTCTGGCCGAAGAAGAAGATCGAGGCATAAGGGCAGTGGCAATGGGGTGCCAGGGTGCTTGGACAAAGTGGCAGACTACAGGAAAGAAGATGACATGGGCGGATATCTGGCGTAGCGACCCTCTGCGCATCAGTTTCCTGCTCAGGTCAGTCTACGACCTTCTACCTTCACCAGCAAACCTGCACAGATGGGGAAAACGTGACGACTCAACCTGCCAACATTGCGGAAAGATGGGCACGCTAGAACATACACTATCATCTTGCCAGACAGCCCTTACATAAGGAAGATACAGGTGGAGACACGACAAGGTCCTCCAAGAACTGGCAGACATAGTGGAAAGGGAGAGGCGAAAGAAGAGGACTGTGAAAGAGACCGGGAAGATGCAGTTTGTAAAGGAAGGGGAAACCATCAAGAAGCAGCAGACGCAAGCAGCATCGATCCTAGCATCGTGCGCAGTCATGGGAGATGGTTGTTGACCTGAAACGAAGGCTGGTTTTCCCAAGTGTAGTCCAGACAACACAACGCCCCGACATGGTGATCTGGTCGGCAAAGGACAAGTGTCTGGTGATGGTTGAACTCACATTTCCTTGGCAGTCGCGCTGTGATGAGGCGATGGAGAGGAAAACGGCAAAATATGCTGATCTGCAGAGAGAATGCAAGTAGAAGGGGTGGCACACGTGGCTATTCCCAGTGGAGGTCGAGGTCCGAGGCTTTCTGTCAAAGTCTCTCTGGAGACTTATCACTGCATTTGGCCTTACAGGAAGAGACAGAAAGCGAGCGGTTAACAGACTTGGGGATGCAGCGGAGAGAGCATCGAGATGGCTTTGGCTAAGGAAAGAAGAGAGGAGCTGGCAGCCGTCTACTGACACGTAGGGATTGATCAACCCCTGCGGACCCACCACCAGGAGAATGTATCGAGATTAATGGGTCGAAACATTCAGTGATCGGTGGCTCTTGACTGAGGATGTCAGTAGTCCAGGCAGTTTAACGACTGTTCACATCTCATTAATTCGTCCATCGGTCGAAGGACGAAAAAGACGAAAATTAATGTCTATCGAATAATAATGGTTTCACAGTATTCTACGGATTTTTTTTCGCACACATTGAAAAGTTATTTTCATGTTCATCTTGTTGCAAAATGCTGTTATCCCTTTACCAAATGACAAATTTCAATCGTCCCAAATTTTATGCGGATGCAGATTGGGAATGAAATTGAATAAATTAGGTCATCCTCTAATATATAATTAAAACTCATTCTATATACTCAAGTCATCAAAGATTGGAGACTATAAGGAATGCGTCGAATTCGGATATTGCAAGTGTTTCACTTTGTGTTTGTCCATAATAATAATATTGATTTTAAAAATACAAATGTAATTTACTAGTATATTGACACACGTTACGAGTCTAAAAAACAGCATTGTCACATTGAAGTTGCATTAACTCAGTTATCGTGATTCGAATGTAGATTGTTAATAATAGTAATTGACAGTTCATGAGCTCCAACCGGGGATTGAATCAGGGTCTTCCGAGTGGTAACGTCAAACTTTAACCGCGTCGCTAAACAGCTAGCTTAACAGCAAGGCTGTTGGAAGTTACCTTATTTAACAACAATAGAAAATATATTTTCTTACAACACTTTATTTCACTCCTTTACTTATGGTAAAATGGTTGACCGTTTAAGTGGATCGCGAAAGTATATAACAATATCAAAATAATATTTTACTTGCAGATGTGTGTGTGTATTTGCTGTTACCCAGTCTTCTTTTGTATGCTAGTCATTGGGTAATTTACTTTTTCAGAAAATAACTAACTCTGCTGCTTAAATTGTGATATTCAAAGATACAGCAGTAGTATTTTCTCATTATTTATAGTGACACCGGAAGTAGGTATACTGTCCCGCACGAACGACAACTCTTGTCAAGACGGAATTACGAAATCAGGCATTGTTGTATACAAAGACCTATAAATATTTGGGTAGATTTTGGTATTTCATAGGTCTTTGTTGTATATTTACTCTTATTTGGTGATTATTGACTTATATCATTTATATGCTATTTTATTGTTATCCCCCGCCATATGCGGAGGGATATTGTTTTGGCGTTGTCCGTCCGTCCGTCCGTCTTTCCGTCCGTCCGTCCGGAGCAATTTCTTAGAAGTGCTTTGGCGGATTTCATTGAAACTTGGTATGAGTATATATATGTATAAGCGGATGATGTACGCCAAATGGCATTGGTACACCATCTGTTAATGACGGAGTTATGGCCCTTTGTATATTGAAAAAATGCTTTTTAATATAAGCTTAGAGCTTTATCCCCATTAACACATGAGCCAGAGCCTTGAAACTTGCCATAGTTGTTCTCAATCATCTGGGGGTGCTTCACATTCAACATCATAATCCTAGGGGCTAAGGTCAAGGTCACATATTGAGGTCAAAGGTCACAAATTTGATGAATTATTCATTATTTAATCATTTCTTTACTATGAATCAAGGGATTATGTGATAACTGTCCACAATTGTTCTCCATTATCTAGCTGTGTGTCAAATATAAGATCCAGATTGCTAGGGTCATAGTCAAAGTCACACACAAAGGTCAAAATCACACATTTTGATTCAATATTACTTTTTGGTAAGGATTCTACCATACTAAAATGAATTCTCAAAATGTCCGGATGCAATTGTTCTCAATAATCAGGCACAACCCTTCACTTATACCTTTTCTTTTAGTTCTACACCCATCCATAAACAAAATTTATTTGGCGGGGGATATTAATTCAACGAAATTGCTTGTTTAGCCTGTGATCTTATAGGTTAAAATTTGCTCTTAATGGTGAACATATACTCAAATTGGTGAATATTTGCTATTTTCGGTTAACAACTGCTCTTATTTGTGCAGATTCGCTCTAATTGTTGAACATTTTTTCTCATTGTTGAACATTTTGTCTTAATAGTAACCAGTTGCTCAAATTGGTTAGCATCGGGTCTATGTGTTGAAAAATAACTTGTATTAGTGAATTTTTGCTATTTTTGGATTTGCTTAACTGGTGGAAATTTGCTCTTATTTAGTAAACATTTGCTTTTTTAGTGAACGGTTGGTCTTATTTGTAAATAGCCTGTTAGTGCGGCAGCATTGTTAATAAATGAGAAGTCAACAGAAAATCATCGATGTACAGAATTTTCACATCGACTGATAAAATATGGCTGGGTTAACCAGGCTTTATGTACACATAATTACCTTGTCTTGCCTCTCGATATATTGCTCAATTTTTTTGTTGTTGTTTTTTGTTTGTTTTTTATACCAAATTTATATAGCGCCCTTTCCATACTCGAGATGTGCGTTCAAAGGCGCTTTACAGTTTTTCCCTGATCACTGGGTCATAAGTCGTCCGTTAAAGGGGCCTTTTCACTGATTTTGGCATGTTTTGAAGTTTGTCATTAAATGCTTTATATTGATAAATGTAAACATTACATTTTAAAAGCTCAAGCAAAAAAAAAAAGTAGCTTGTTGCAGGGCTCGAACGAGTGACCCCGGAATCATGAAGTAAAAACGCATAAGCCAACTGAGCTATCCTGCTAAGTATACATTAGATGCGTATTTTATACGTTATATAAGCAATCTTCGTAGTTTCACAAATTTAAACGACAACAACAGAACTCTCCAAATTATTCAATCGTTTCGCGTTGCAACGCTTTATAATTTTTAGATTTTTGTATCGTCAAAAGATGCATATAATGGCTATATTAGACCATGGCAAATGTTCAGTAATACTGTTTCCTCACAAATATCATAACTAAACCGAAAATTTGCGAATCTGAAATAACTTTTTTCAATTTTGTCAATTTACCAAACCGTGAAAAGATCCCTTTTACATCTTAGCGCAGTATGCATCCACGGAACATTGGCTTATTTCCCTCACAGGTACCGTACCCATTTATACACCTGGGTGGAGAGGAGCAGCTGTGGGATAAATTTCTTGCTCAAGGAAATTCCAGTGGTCAGGGCGGGATTCGAACCCGGGACCTTTCGATCCCTAAGCCAGCGTCCTACCATTAGACCACTGCTCCCAAGTTCATCAATTTCAAAGTAACATTGACAATCGGGACTGATAAATGTATGGGCACAGTTGACGAACAAAATGTGATCCTCACTGATAAATTAAATCCAATGATTCTAAGTTTTGTAACGATAAAAACCCAAAATGCACCATTTTATTATAATTTTATCAATTTCAAAACAATTATAACCACCATATTTACGGACAAGACCAAAAACACGGTTTATGACTTCCGCGTTATTGTACATTGCGAAATATACGCCTATAATAGGTCTGTTGCAAATATAAGGACCCGAATAACATACGGAAGAGCTGGGTCGGACGCCTAAAAGTCATTTGGTCGTTAAATGAGCAACCGGACGATTATAGGCATACGTATTCCCTGCTATACCAAAAGCGGGATTGACGTAGTGACTTTGGACGACAAGCTTCAGTCTTTGGTGTTGATCCCGTGTGGTTTAAACATTTAAACCCCAGACCCATAATTCGGAATTCCTCCACGATATGGCCATTTGTATATTAATATTCGGCTATCGGTCACTGTGCCTCGTTCGAATGTGGGGAAGATTAAATAGGTGTCTCTTTTATTAGGTACTTTTTCTCGCTTACCTAATGTTCATGGATGGTCATTCGCCCCTTTATCTGCTTTTGATTCTATGACTGTATCCGGAGCAGACGACAGTTTTCATGTGCATAGACTATTGTACAACTTTATATGTAGGAAAGTTATATGTATAGGTGCAGATCTCGTTAAAGATGTAAATCTGTGTACCCAAGTAATTTAGTGATATGTGTTTATACGAGTCTGAGAGACGTTGCTTTTGCAAGGGTAGCAACTGAGGAAGATTTAAAACAATGTTCTTTTTACAGTTGTCTTGCTTTTGGTGAACTATTCAAAAGTAGTTATTTTGTATCATGATTTGAAATGTTCGTTTAATAAAAACTCAATGTGCAACACATTAAATGGAATACCGAACAACTTTAGTGGGACGAATTAAAGACGATAATATTAAAACACATCCAATTTAAAGGTTGTAAAATAATAATAATATGCTTAATTGATTTATAACGTGTTTTGAACATCATACTTAAATTGTTGATGTTAATAGACATTATAAATTGCGTTCTTTAAAACGATGTATTATATCATATCATCTTCTTGCTATGGTATTTTCTAACACGACTTTATTTAAATTACACAAATATGTTTTTATTTTAGTATGTCTTTACAATAAACGTGTGAAAATGTACTAGTAGATTGCGAAATGCACTATTTTACATATAAACAATACTCTTAAAAGCACCTAATTAAATCTCTCCTTAAAGCATTAAGGCCCCCGTCCAACAGATGGTAAATTAACAATATTAACAAAAAGTTGTTTCAAATTCGCTAAATTTTCGTTTTAGTAATGATATTTTTGAGGAAATAGTAATACTGGCCATTTACCATGCTCTTAAATATCTATAATATGTATTTTTTGATGATTTGAAAACCTGAAAATTATAAAGCGTCGTGCGACGCGAAACGATTGAATAATTTGGAAAATTCTGTTGTTTTTGGGGGGGAATACTACGAGGATCGCATATAAAGGTATAAAATTCATCCGCTGCGAGTGGTCTAGGCAGGAGACTTTTTACTCCAGGACTCCAGGGGTTAGTGGTTCGAGCCCTGTTGAGGGTTACTTTGTTTCCTTGTTTTTAAATTGTATCCTTGTGTTTTTTACTGGAGTTTTTTTAGTTTAAATGTTTAAATTTATCAATATAAAGCATTTAATGACAAGCTTCAATACATGCCAAAATCTGTGAGAAGGCCCCTTTAAACCACAGTTCGATCCCTGGACTGACGGTAGTGGACAAGCGCTCTCGTTTTGAATTGTTAGTGAAATAATTGTTTACAAAAAATGTTTGTAATATTTGTTTATTAATTATGTCCCTTAAAACAGCTATAAGTTAGGAAAAAATATTGTTGAATTAGCATATTGCTTTGGAAATCTCCCTCTTATTTTGCAATAAAAAGAGAAGGATAAGAAGAAGACACAATACTTTCCATAGTAGTACCCACAGTTTTATCATAGTTTTTAGCATAGGTGCGTTTACGCACCTATGCTTATGGTATATACCACATTTCGAAAATCCACATCCATCGGTTGCCCTTTATGAAGCCTTACCTGATCAAAAATCAGACGAAATATCTATTTAATTTAGTATATGGTCATTCTTACAATTTTTTTTTTGGAAACGTTTTTCTAACGTTTTCTTCCAAGAATATTGCTGACACCGTTTTTAGTGAATTTTTCTAAGACCGTTTTATGTCAAAAAATCTTCTTATAACCTAAAACAAATTTCGTTCGTAAAACAATTCTATCTGCACTATAAATCTCAATCTCCTACGCAGTGGCCTCCCTTATACTAGAAGTTACTGACCGGGCGAAGCAAGGGAAGTAACTGCTGTGAGTAGTTTCTATAAAATCTGCATTCAGAAATCTGTATTCAGAACTCAATCTGTTGTGCACGTCTGCATCTAACGCTTACCACAAGTTTTACGACAAATTCTTGACGCAGACGAATAGGGTAGCGTCTATTTTCATTTGTGAAAAGAATAGAGAAAAGAATCGATACAGATCTGTTCGTGCTTAAATTTTGAAAGGCTTGGGTAATTATTTTTCATAAGCGTTTCAAACACTGATGTAAATGGAAAGATTATCTATTTAAATAGTCGGTAATTGTTTGAAATTATTGATTTGAGAAATTCGCGGATGGCGATATCGAACTACATTATACCACGTGACGCCATTCTTCCCTGTATCTTGCACCTATGCTTTTAACGCCATCGGCGCTCTCGTTATTATTGAAGTCAAAAGCTAATGTCAAGAACAACGCTCAGTAATTTATTCAAACTTATCAGATTTAACAGTCTTATTTATAGTTTATTTTCTTATAAGCATTTACCAGCATTCATTCCATCACTATGTCGACTGTTACTGTATAAAGAAGACACACCAAAAATATGAGAAAAGATTTAAATGTGATATTCGTTATCTTGTTAATAACGTATGTGGTATCTTTAAAAGTGCAAACGCTAACTAGTGAAACTATTCATGTTCTCCCTTTGCGGAGAACAAAATCCACTGTATTTCAACCTGAGTTTACGAAGAGCATCTATTTACTATACTAGTTTCACTAAGCATGGTAATTCAACTTAAGTACACGAATAACCTATATTTACTAAACTTTTATTCACTAGGCGTATATTAAGTGTTTGTAATTTTCAAAAGTTATTTTCACAGTAAAACAAGTGACATTAGTTTATTAATTTATAAAAATGATATAAACAAATGCAGAAAAGTACTTTCCTCATAACTCATACTGTCATCATGGAAGTTATTCTCAGCACCAACTCTAAAAAACTCTGCTATACTTTTATACGAAGAAAACTCCTCTAAGAGTACGATTCGTTGGGAATGCTACAAGCGTCGAAGTCTCCAGTATTTTGGTAAACTTGTTTTCGTCCTTAATGTGATTATCGATTTGTTGCATATTAACTTTAGTTGTAAAGAAATATTGTTTATGCCCCCTTTAGGAGGGCGTAAATATATCGGACTAATGCAATAGAGGGGCAAATGTCTGAAGGGGCAAATGTCCAACTTGAGAATTTGAGTGAAGGGGCAATTGTCCACCTTGAGAAATTGAGTGAAGGGGCAAATGTCCACCTTGAGAATTTGAGTGAAGGGGCAAATGTCCGTAAAGTCCTGATTTCATGAACGGGCAAATGTCCGAAGGGGCAAAATATCCGTATACCATGTCCACAAGACTAGCACAAATTTAAGGAATTAAATGTTATAATTTATGAGATTTACGGCCTTAAGTATGTATTGTACATCACTAGCGATATTTTTACTAACAGATGTCTTGACGAAACAAATGAACAGACAATATAACACTTTAATGTTATAAATGACTAAGAAATGAATAAAAAATCATTTAATATCGCAAAATATGCATGTATTTGCCAAAAAAACATATATTTTACAGATTGAGCATCTTCAATAAGAAATAAATCAATGTGAACTGGAATATGTGAATGAATAAACACGCGTTTATCATCTGGTTTGCCTATAAATCGTTTTAAATCATTTATGCCTAGCGTCTAGAAAAAAGGCGTGTCATTAGGGTCTACGCTGTTTGCTTTAAGGAATCTCTGTAAGAAATATTCTTATATATAGAAATAAATATACTAGACATCCCTAATTTTGGAAATAATTGATCCAATTTAGAAGGATGGCAGAGTCCACTAGGCATAAATGGGTAAAATCTAGATGCATCGATGTTCTGCTTATTACAATCACTATGATAACAAACAACTACATAAAGTATTTAGCACCCACATGCCCAGTATGGTGCCGCAGATGACACCTTTGATGTCACGTGCATGGAGGCGGCGCGCGCTCTGTCCACATTCCATGACCATACTGCCACCGTTTCTGATATCTTGTAGAAATTCTTTCTCTATCGCTTTCTTCTATCATGACTGCGTATACTAGTTATTGCAATTTCAGATGATACAATCACCCCGATTATTGCTGTACCGAATTCGACTCTACTACAAAAGAGTTATCGTATATATTATTTCATTATATACAATCGATATTTCACGCATATGTTCATATACATGTAAATGATTTAGTAGACGTAACTGTAATATTTACAGTTTTCATTAAAACTACTAGCCTTCTAGTTCTCTTAGCCTTCTAGTTCTCTTAGTGCATAAAATTTGTTCACAATTTTCTCTCACACAACATTACCTGTATTGAAACATTCACACGTTTAAAAATATTTTGATGTTTTATTATGTAAACTGTTTGTATGCAATATAATGTTTGCATATGGTACATTTAATACAAACAGACAAGAGATTCACGATTATCGAGGGGGGGGGGGGGTAAACTATAATAATTATAAATCATGTGTTTAAGCTTCTTATCGTGTAGCTTACTATTAGGCCTTGCTCTGTGAAAATGGTGTTTAATGCATTTCTTAGCAAAAATCCAGTGTAGGCGGAGACTGTCGTCCCTGATTAGTGCGGACTGCACAGGCTAATCTGGGACGACATTTACACACATGCATTAAACCCCTTTTTCACAGAGCAAGGCCCAATTGATTTTTATTAGAGATAAGAATATGACATATAACGTTTAAATTAGCCTGCCAAAAAGCATGCGTGGTAAAGCGGTAGCGTGTAAGCTTTTACTTCGAGATTTCCCGGGTTTGGTCATCAAGACAGGCATTTTAATTTAATAGAATTCCTTATAATTAATGAAAACTATTTCGAATATTTTACAGATTTGTTATTAAATTCGTTTAATGACATTTTTTTAAATACGAAAATCTGTTAAGTCCTTTTCAATCATTGAAACGGCCATGTGTTCCTATATGGGTTCCTCGCCCATGAGTTGGCAATTTCTTGCTCTGTGCACGTCATAGTAGTTAACAATAAGGGATTAGAATTTTGATGACGTTCATATATAATATATATATATATATATATATATATATATATATATATATATATATATATATATATATATATATATATATATATATATATATATATATATATATATATATATATATATATATATATATATATATATATATATATAGGTGGACACGTTTCATTATTGAAAATAAGCAAAAGAGTCTCGTTTAAAAAATGTAAATATAATTATTCTTAAAATTATCAAATGGATTTGACCTTAAAACTGCAGCCCAAGTTGGTTCACAAAGGGTTCCCGGAAGCATTATTTTCCGAATCGGGATGTATCTGGCTGTCTTAGCGACGATCTTGGACAACTAAACGTCTTATTGCTTCTGCGATCATCTGGAACGTGTCTCTATATGAATTGCTAATTAAAAACATATCTTTAAATTTACCCACTGCTATCTCAGTATTTAACTTATTATTAGTATGATATGCAGATTTATAAAATAACAGTTTACAAATAATAAAATAAACTGGGGATGATGGTTTACCTTGCCGTACACCCAAAACGGCAGTCATAATATATCATCCTTAAAATAACTTAACTTGTTACACACAATATACATTTTAAACAAAAGCTCACACAGTACATCATTCTTATGACTGTTGACATTCTTATGATTCTTCGTTCGTTTTCACCATTTGCGAATTTAACTATCCTTTGTTAAGTCTTCATATGCAAAGGCAAGCATCACTTACGGTATTTGCATTATGTATGTCTCTATGTAATGCTTTACATACTGTTCTGTACAGTACATACTGCACCAACCTTGGTGTTTTTAATGTTGAAGGTAATATTTATTTTAATTATTTTTATTTTTATTTTTCAGCAACATACACAAAAATGAAGACGACCTGGGACCAATAGCTACTTTTTTCAAAATGACATCTTTAGAGGAAGGAAATGCACTAAAAAGCGAGATTGCAATATTTGTCGCAGCGAGCCTCGACGATCGGACATGACAGCCACGTGACCTAACGAGCGCACCATCTGGCGTGTTGACAGAGACAGCATAGTAAATGCAGCAATTAGCAGCCTCTAAATTATTGAGAAGAAATTTCCAGCGGCAGTTATGTTGTTTTTCCAACGTAAATACGTCGTCACTTTTACAATCTATGCACAGCCGATTGCTTATAAATGAACCTTGCCTCGCCGTGGATGAGTTTAGCAGTTTCGCGTTATTTGTTTACAAGGGTTTTTGAGAAGTTGATACCATTTTACAGGCGAGATCACAGATTTATTAATGGTCCATTTAGCTCCAAAGGCACTTGTCGTAACGGAAAGTATTAATCAGAGGGATATACCGCTGTGAAAATATGTATGTCAGTAAATATCCCACACGCTTACCATAGCAAAAATTAATTTTCCTGTGCGTGTTTTATATTTTTACTAGGGTATTCACATGCATGAAAAGTTTTTGCAAATGTGAAGATGAAATGCGCGAGACAATCACAATTATAATTTATCGCAAAGACTTTGTGCAAATATTGTAATTTTTGTTAATTATTAAAAAACTTAATGAATATTCATAATTTGTAAAGTATTTGGCTTAAAAGATACATTACAACAATCTTCTTATATTTTAATAAAATGGCGTTTGTATAGTTTGTATTTATGTATTTATTTTAGTGTGGATTTGTAAATAAAATAATAAAGTGCAGAGTATTTTGTAATTATTTCATATATATCTTTGTATTCTAAAACATTTAGCGTTCTCCATCGCTATCAATAGAAATGTATGGAAATGACCTTGTGAAAACTATAATGAATAGAAGTATTTTTCCATTTACTTCGCTTAAATATAGCATAATACGTTGTTAAAAAAAAATATAATTGAGAACTGTCCGCGTGTTAATTAATAGATGAAATATTCACCAGTACTTACAGTAAAGTATTCTACAGATCTATTGTCGTTGTTGTTGTTGTTGTTTTCTTTTCATAAATTTAAGCTATGCAATATACCGTTCATGTGTCAATATCCGCTTGTCTTGTATACAGTAACTAATGATACCAATGAAATTCCCATAATGCACTGAAACAGAGACCATGCCATCATCGCAACGGTCAATTATCTGGAATTATAGTCCCCTGACACTGATTGGTCCGTTTATAAATGGCGTGGTGAAGTTCTGTTTACATTTCTGACATCACTGTCCGCCATGTTTATCTATCTTACATCGTGTCACGTGAAAAGTTAACGGAGCAGGCGAGGAAAAGCGAGATATGAATTTGAATATTGTTATAGGCCATGTGCGATATATCTAAATGGCGTCATCAATACATGTCTGTCCATGCAGATAAAAATAATGTTGATTCGAATGGTGCAAAACTGCAATTGTTAGAATGTCATGTAATTAATAACAAAGGAAATGGGATTGTGATGTTTTGCAATAATGTTGAATTTCTTTTAAATAAGTGATAAATTACGTTTTGAAAATAATCAAATAATTAAGGATTTCTCTGGCATTCCAAAGTGTCTACCTCAACCTTTTTCCGAATTGTTTCATAGCCATTACAATATCTACTTTAACCTAAATATTGCTAAAATAAAACTTGTTGGTCTATATTTATCCATACACGCATTAATATATACGAAATCATGTTCGCAAACAAGTTTAAACAATTGGAATAAAGACAATATTTTGATTTATTGTCTCACATCAAATAAAACCCAAAAAAACAAATGCAAATCTCTAGTCGTAAGTTATTTTACATATAAACAACTTACTTAATTAAAACAATAAAGGCCGACAGAAAATACAAAGATAGAGCATATTACTTTGTGTAGTATGTTTCACTGCCATACGTTCCAGCTTCATTTGCATGAGTACCAAGGTTTGAACAAATAAATATGCCATTATCATGCTGCAATTGAAAATTTTAGATGTTGCAAAAAATATTAAACATATCATTTATATATAAATCTATCTTTAGCTGCATCCAACTTTGAACAACATGTAATAAATATTTTGTTAATAAAATAAATCGTTCTCGCAATAGTCCATTTTGATCAGTTTATATATCTGGACTACGAATATATTTTCAGAATAACATTGTTCATAAAAGAATAAATGGTTCAACCTGTGAAAATGTATGTTTTAATATATACATTGATGGAAAGTCCATAGTCTGCTCTAATCGTACAAACAATTTGTTTGCACGGTTCCTACACAGATCCGGAAAGAATACTAACCAAAATATTGGCATTGAAAACATGTTTTATGTACATGTATAAGACAAGGGGAAATTTGACCAGGGAAATAAATGGACTTGTTCATTTTTTTCTTATGTCATTTAATTTATTTATTTACAACACTACACCATTTGGAATAGTATAAAATAAGTGCAAAACGCAAAAGAAAATCGTTGATACAAGATAAAATTAATAGTTTGACTACCGTGGGAATAAAAAACGGGAATTTCAATTCGAAAGCCTATGTTTTTGTCTCTTCTCCACGGAGGCATCTAGAATTGTAAGGGAATATAAGAAGATATATATTGTTTTGTTTTTGACCATTAACTACGCGAAGACCATACCCAATAATCCTTTCAGTTACAGCCAGTATTTTCATTATTTTATTTATTGGGTGTTGCTCTTTTCATATCATTTTGCTGTATCCAGTTATTTAGAGTTGGATCTTACACAAGATTGACATATACTGAATTATACTCCATGTAATGATATATTTATTTTTAAGCTATTTTATTGTTTTATACATGTAAGTGCAATGGACTAAAAAACTATAACAATTTTGTCTAGTACGACTAAAATCATAACTCAGTCTTGATAAAATATTGATAATTATATTACTTGTGTATCACTTTAAAACTCTACATATTCCTGCGGTGTTGACTTCCATTTTACCGAGTAAAAGAAAGGGCTTTAATTGTGTCATTCTTCTTAGAGTGAGCTTAGCATTTTAAACAATGCTGCTGGGAACCAGACACCAACGAGCGCATGTCGTAAACTACGAAATGCATAAAGTCGATAGCATCTTAATCTAACTTATATTTCACTGATTTCATATCACCAATTTGTTTCTGCCAAAACTTCGGCGTGATTTCGCCATAAACTGGGAAATAATTAAGACAACTTGCGCTGATTCTTGGCATATATCTGTTACGCGACCATAAAGCATGTAGCGAAATGAAGGCAGCCCCGCAATGCCATGATAAGCCACCTTGTTAATGGATCGTAAAGGGTCAATTAGAAATGTTCACTCGCTGTGAGCATGTATCAGAAATGGTTCGGAAAGTCATAAAGAAAGTCGCTTGCAACCAGCAATACGTTTAATTTCCTCCGTCATTATAGGGCTAGAACATTTTATGCATTTAAAGTTATAGTTCAGACTTGTTAAAAACACCATGCTAGACCCCAGGTACTGCTTATTTAAAAGCGGTTAGTCTTATAAGCTGCCGTTGCATTTGTATGCAACCATTTAAATCAATTTAAATCACTTCATACATTCATGGCTTTTGTAAAATTGTGTTCGGCGAACAATAGAACCCGGGACTCTTCAATTCGAACGTCTATGTGTGAAAGTTATTGGTTGGCATGCCTATATCAAGCAAAATTTTCATCCATAAAACTTGTATCCATATAAAATATTGGTCATACGACTTGCGTCAGAATATAACTTTCAAATTAAATTTGAAACTCGCATTTGTTACATTTGTTGTTGCCCATGAGTTATTACGCGCGATAACGCATATAAATAGGAAAAGTAAAATAATAGTATTAGTTTCCCATGTATAAAGTACCAGTATGTAATGATATCACATAAATGGAAAAAAAAACTTCCTGTGTGTGTATATGGAGGGACACATCGTGTTTGAGTTACATGGTGGCTAAGGAATAACGACTTTGATCTGATAAGCCAGTGAGGCGGAGCATCCGTGCCTGGCAGAATGTGATAGTGACGCTGACGTCTCAATATCAACATCAATGTCTCCTTCCAAAACACTTTATTCATCTCGACATGTCTTGAATATGGCGTTGTTTTAGCGTTCGTAATGTCTGTTGGTGTTAACATCATGTAGCTTAGGCTCTTTCAATATAGTATTGCTATTTATTTTCTTATTTATTTTCGTACGACGCGAATGAGCGGTTTCTGTGTAAAATATTAGCACAAATAAGTTAGTGGCAGTTATAAAACATGCGGACAAGGCCTGCAATCTTCGTTTATCCATTCGCTTAATTTCCCATACAGTGGTATGGAATGTTCAACTTTAAACTTTCACAAGGTTCAAACACATCGCAAAACAAACAAAATGGTTCAAACTGATATTTATACGGTTCCTAATAAATGTATTCACAGAAAGTCATGTGGCACGTCATTTATTCACCGTTCTGATACGCTGTCATATGTAAATACCAACGACGTTTCAACTTTTCAAACGGCAACCTCATCCGACCCATGACATTATTTACAAACAGGCATACAGAAACCACGTGCGGCAATTTCAAACATTATTTTTCAATCCCCATACCATGATCTAACATGAATCATCTTTCCTAAAACTAACATACAAAAATTTAACTCAATCGTAAAGGTATCGAAATTTACACAATATAAACATGAGTGGATTGTAACCAGTCTGAATTTTCTTAAAGGTTATTTGGGTCTTTTTCTGCTCATTTTTCACAGTCGCTTTTGCCAGATTTAATTTTATCTATATCCGTCGGCCATGTTTGATTGTTTACAATGTGGAAATTGTGTTTATATAACGTGCTAATTTGTGATGCCGTGGGCCCGTGGAAGCTCTGTCAGTCGGCTATCAGTGATGTGCCGTCGACAGATGCCTGAGACGTTACATATGCGCTTCCTGTCGGCCCTCGCTCCGCCCCTTGTACGCTTTACTTAGCGCAGGCTTGGAATACATGCTCTATCGCTCTTAATCCGTTTATGCCTGGTGGACTCTTCCATCCTTCTAAATTGGATCAATTTATTTCCAAAATTAGGGATGTCTAAATAATTATTTCTATATTAAGAATACTTCTTACAGAAATTCCTTTAAGCTAACAGCGCAGACCCCGATGAGACGCCGCATTATGCGGCGTCTCATCTGGGTATACGCTGTTTGCCAAGGCCTTTTTTTAGACGCATGGCATAAATGGGTTAACACGTTGTTGTTTTTTATTTAATGGTGAATATTCACACGCGGATACTGCTATTACAACAGTCCCTCATATGAAACGCAGTTTCTAGATACACTGAAACTACGAATTTTGTTCTGGACATGTTTGTTGTTGTTTTTTATTTAATCTTTGCAAAAACAAATCACGTATCGAACACATTTATCAAACTCGTTTATATTTAAATTTAACTTGCAACTAAACAACCTTAAAATTCACTGTATTTGCCAAATTAAACTAAGAATTTGAGTTGATCTACCTTATTTTTGACGTTCAGCTCAAAAAGGACGGCCATATTAACTTGGTTCTCGTTTGTATTCACATGAGTGGGTTTCAATGTTAACCAAATATTTAATCAAGTATAATAAAACAAAGACATGTTCTTTCTATTTTTTTCTGTATTGGGTTTTCAAATAAACTCTCATACACTGAAGAACCATTCTTATACTTTAATATTCTGCCTCCTCGACACGAACTTGGGGGGGGGGGGTATTTAACAAAAACGGGAATATATGTTTGGATGTTAATTTCAATTTGACGTTTGCTTTGTTCCGACAAAATAATTTATTCAAAGGAAGGAGTTAAAGCTTTAGAAATTTCACATTTTATTATTTGATCATCAATAATAAATATCAAAACATTCACCATGACGACGAGTGATCAGTGCAACAACATAACAAATAAGAAATCACTTACTAGTAATCCAGAACATCAACAATGCACTTTGTAGCATTGAAATAAATTAACACACAGTGGAATAAGAACATGACGACTATCTTAACAATAATGTAATAAACCCATTTATGTCTAGTGTACTCTCCCATCCTTCTAAATTGGATCAATTTATTTCCAAAATTAGGGATGTCTAGTATATTTATTTCTATATTTAGAATATTACTTACTGAAATTCCTTTAAGCAAACAGCGCAGACCCAGATGAGACGCGGCATCATGCGGCGTCTCATCTGCGTCTACGCTGTTTGCAATGTCCTTTTTTCAGGACGCTAGGCATGAATGGGTTAAGTATGAGCTACGTCATGCGTCTTATACAAAAGCCATGGTCTGGCCTGCCCTGGCCTGTGCGCTATTAGGTAACGTGGTATCATATGCGGAAAGGGTAGCTCCTGACCAGACTACGAGGATGAGTGAATTTCAGTGATTGACGTGTGAATAGAAATGATTGACCTATTTGAGTTACGCAGTTGCAATCGTGCTCATAACATTATATGAAAATAAAAATAACATATTTAAACAAATATCACGAAAATTAAAGAAACCAATGAATGTTAACCCATTTAGCATGTTCATAGTACAAGATTTAAAGAACAATCAATATGTTCTTACACACATTTAATTATATATGTGCTTTAAATAAAACAATGAAAATCTTTGTTAATTATAGCAACATTTCAGTTGTACTCTGTCAAAACAACAAACGAGTTCCTGTTTAAAAAACAAACTATTCAATAACACACATTTTACGTGTAAGTTTAACGATTTGCTCATTCAATGTACGTTTATTTTCTTAAACGGATGTAGATTTAAACATAACATGGTGTTTATATTATCAAGACGAAGTCTTATTTGTTAAGTTTCCATACAAGTTTATATCAATGATGTTTACCATTACAACATTTGATTGGTTTTGGAAAGAAAATGTCCAAGACAACAATCGCAATCTAAAGTCATGTTTCAAAATAATTGCAGACATGTATTGACTCATCTAAACACTAAACTAGATATTGTATCAAAACGGTTCTTGTGGTGCATCCAGTTAAATATTACGCTTCTGAAGCAACCAACGCATTAATCTCTTAATTGTAACCGCGTCATGCGAAAACTGGTATTCCGCCATATGCGGCCAGCGTAGCTCAAGACAAGCCCTCGAATCGTAATGAGACTTCGAAACCTTGCATGACTTTGTATAGCATATGTGGGAGCTCCAAACAAGACTGAGCAAGGTGGTCTGGGGTTGCGCTTGTCGCGTGTGGTATACAGCCCATTTTCGCATGATGTGGCTGATTTGTACGCGGGTACATAACACTTGTAACTTTGTGCAATACTTGATCACATTTTCAGGAACGAAATAGATTAAATTATCATTTATTTATTTAATGACGGACACTTGATTTTCGCGCATTTATTTTTAAAAGAACAAAACCTTCTTTCAACACGTCAATATTAAGGCAAATAGGAACATGTTTAAACAAACGTCATTTTACGAAATTCATGAAAAGTACTGCCTTAGGCGGTACATGTGGCAAGAACATTTTATTTTAAAAATCTGATTGGCAATGTAAAGCTTTAGGAGTTGCAATTATTTTGCCCAATATATTTGCTTTTGAAATGTGTTACAAAAATATAGTATAATTACGATAAAAAATACTTTTTATTGTTTGAACTCCTGTTTAGACACTTTTGTTCTTTGACTATGTAACAACAAGACTGAGCGATCGCAATAAAAAAAATAAAGTATTTTTATTAAATCTTCGATGTAACCAGAAGTGATCGGAAATAGCAAACTCAAAATATATATTGCGTACATATTTGCTGAACACGTAGACCAAACGGCATATTAAACGCTGCCATTTTGTACCATTAACTGTTTAACGAAGTATAAAAAAATTAACGCTGAGGAATTTGTAAACATTCCGCTATAAAATTAACAGATGCGGGGTAAAATGGACATTGACTATTAATTGTGAATGCTTGTATGATTTTATATATGAGCCGCGTTCTTAGAAAACTGGGCTTAGTGCATGTGCGTCAAGTGTCGTCCCAAATCAGCCTGTGCAGTCCGCACAGGCTAATCCGGGACGACACTTTCCGCTTTTATGATATTTTCAGTTTCAAGGAAGTCCCTTCTTACCAAAAATCAATTAGGCGGAAAGTGTCGTCCCTGATTAGCCTGTGCGAACTGCACAGGCTAATCTCGGACGACACTTTACGCACATGCATTATATTCAGTTTTCTCAGAACACGACACATATATTTCCATCTTATTGAAGGCAATCCCGCCAAGTCAAGTCTGCAATTATTGTCAAGGACGTAATATACTAGTATGTAATTTAAATCAACTTTTAATACAACTACAACTGGACCGACATCGCTAATGAAAATCGATGCCAATCTGAACACCTACATTCAATAAATGACTGTTCAGTTATAAATTCCGCAAAGGAAAAGTCCCAACATAACTTAAAAACGTTCGCTCGATTGCGGCCAACACTTATCCACTGCAACGCCTTGAGTACACCGCCATGTGAACTTTCGACACATACGTTGCAATATCCGAGTACACGACACTTGCGAGTCCGCGAAAGTGACACCGCGTCCGAAGAAGTTTGTCCGCTAAATTAATAAATAGGTATCCCATGGACAGTATTTCATCTTGCATCAAACGAATATCCAAAGCCAGCTGAAGTTTGGCCGTAAGGTATTTTTAAATTAGACGCTCTGTATGACGATGGATACTCCATAGGGCGGCTATACGGGGTGGGACGGGATTTAGTGGCCATCAAGTAAGTCTCGTGCGCGTACTGCGCATATGCAAAACTTTCTGCTGAAGGGTAAGACGCCTGAAGTCGCATCGACGGGTTGTAGTTCGGTGAGGTGAAACCGGAAGTGGCCATGGTATCCAGTTGTTGGCTATCCTTGATGTCGTCTTGGGCTGAAATAAAATTTACCAATGACCTAATTCTTCAAATCGGTGATTACAAAAATGAGAATAAATAAGTTGCATTCTGAGAAAACTGGGCATAATTCTTGTACGCAGAGTGTCGTCCCAGATAAGTCTGTGCAGTCCGCACAGGCTAATCAGAAACGACACTTTACGCATTTATGACATTTTCCGTTAAAATGAAGTCTCTTCTCAGCAAAAATCCAATTTGGGCGTAAAGTGTCGTCCTTGATTAGCCTGTGCGGACTGCACAGGCTTATCTGGGACGACACTTTACGAACATGCATTATGCCCAGAGCAGGACTCAATTGATTTATGTACACTATGGTAAACAGAAAACAAGAGCTAAATAGCCTTGTGGATACAAGAAATGTAACCGATCAACGTCAATAAATTAAGCTTAAGCCAACGTTAACAATACACCAAATAGATCTTAACTTTTTAATTTACATATATTTTGAATAGAACGATGTTGCACCTTTATATCAAACTGCATTTCGAATCAATCACACGAATGCATTTGGGTTTGCCGTACCTTTCGATGTAGGCGAGTCCTTCCTCGATGACGCCATCAAGAGGGAACTGGGGCGGCTGTGGTTGCGCTGTTGTTGTCCGTGTGGACTCATCTGTGACATCACGTCCGCCATCGTACTAAAGTGCGCCAAAACAAATGCGAGTTGGACGTGAGTTATCATAAGTTATTGGCAATACCAATATTCACAACATAAAAGGGGAATCATACACTCTAACATATATATTTGAAAACAAAAAACCGTGATTGAGTAACAACGACAGACTTTCAAAAATGTAAACCAATATACAGTAGTCTAGATTCAAATAGCCGAAGTTTTTACCGGGCTTTGCTACATATTCGAGATGTTTAATTATATTTAAGACGACGATTTAAAATATTAAACTCACCAATCGTTTGGATCTACATCTCTAAACCCTTTGGCGAATGGATTGCTGGCTATTTTCAATTGAGTTATCTGAAAGAGATGTTAGGCAAACCGATCAAGGTCAATACATTACTGTTGTTGTAGTGTGTTTTAGTATTTGTATACAAGTATAGATAAAGTAATGATGGTGTAACACGGTGATTTTTAGTAAATGTCTATACCGATCAACACATGTTGTTATTTGTTTTTTAACAAGTGCACCAAAGGCTCGTAGGCGTTCACCTGACACTCCATGTAACTTAACTGTGTCTTGTTCTGAGAAAACTGGGCATAATGCATGTGCGTAAAGTGTCGTCCCAGATTAGCCTGTGCAGTCCGCACAGGCTAATCAGGGACGACACTTTCCGCTTAAACTAAATTTTCGGTAAAAAAGAGACTTCCTTTAAACGAAAAGTACCATTAAAGCGGAAAGTGTCGTCCCTGATTAGCCTGTGCGGACGGCACATGCTAATCTGGGACGACACTTTACGCACATGGATTTTGCCCAATATTCACAGAACGAGACACATTACTATTCTGGGCATGTAATGGGGACTATGTTTCGTGAAACAACTTCCCCAAACAACTTGCAACCATGTTTTTTTAATAAATCACAATTTGTTTCCACCTAAGCCCAAATATCATTAAAAAACAACATTTTTGTCTGTTTATTCCCTGATCAAGTTTAAATAGTTTTACTACACCTTCAAAAGGAAAACTGCCCCGCTCCATTCCGTCAATCTTATTTTCACTTGACAAAGAAATCACAATAACACATGTTCAGACTAAGTTTCATTAAGTTTGACAATAAATGTGGCATAAATAGTGCCTACAAGTTTTTCTTAAATATGATCTATTGACCTAGTTATTTAAACCACGGTACCCAGTGACGTAACAGTTCGCGATAACATAGAGACGAAGGTTCTGACCAAGTATCATTATAATTTGGCAATAAATATGTCATATAGAGTGCTAACAATCGTTTTCTTTAAAATGACTGAATAACCTAATTTTAAAATTGATAGAACCACCATTGGGAAACGTATTTTGTGCAAATTTCACGAAAATGTGGCAAACCATAAGAAAAAGAGTATTCACAAGTGTTTCGTTAATTTGACCTCGTGACCTAGATGTTAATTTCACATGACCCAATTTCCAAGGTTCTGACTCAGTTTCTTGAAGATAAATAATAAAAGCTTTTCCCTCAATTTGACCTTGACACCTAGTATTTGACTTCAAGCGACCAAGATTTTAAGGTGCGTGAAGTTGGCACTGACATCGGCAATCGACATTCACCATTCGAATATCGAGCTGGGACTGACATCGACATTCGGCAAAAGTCCCGAATATCGAGTTGGCGCGAATGTCGAGCCAGCTCTGACATCGACATTCGGCAAAAGTCCCGTATATCGAGCTGGGGCGAATGTCGAGCCAGCTCTGACATCGGCATTCGGCAAAAAACCCGAATATCGAGCTGGGCCGAATGTCGATCCAGTTTTGACATCGACATTCGGCAATACTCGCGAATATCGAGCTGGGACGAATGTCGAGCCAGGTCTGACATCGACATTCTGCAAAAAAAACGAATATCGAGCTGGGGCGAATGTCGAGCCAGCTCCGACATCGACACCGACATCGACATTCGGCAAAAAACCCGAATATCGAGCTGGGGCGAATTTCGAGCCAGCTTTGACATCGACATTCGGCAAAAACACGAATATCGAGCTGGGGCGAATGTCGAGCCAGCTCTGACATCGACATTCGGCAATACTCGCGAATATCGAGCTGGGACGAATGTCGAGCCAGATCTGACATCGACATTCGGGAAAAAAAACGAATATCGAGCTGGGGCGAATGTCGAGTCAGCTCTTACATCGACATTCAGGCAATACTCGCGAATATCGAGCTGGGACGAATGTCGAGCCAGCTCAGGCATCGGCATTTGGCAAAAATAAAAAAATCGAGCTGGAGCGAATGTCGAGCCAGCTCTGACATCGACATTCGCCAAAAGTCCCGAATATCGAGCTGGGGCGAATGTCGAGCCAGCTCTGACATCGGCATTCGCCAAAAAACCCGAATGTCGAGCTGGGACGAATGTCGAGCCAGCTCTGACATCGACATTCGGCAAAACTCGCGAATATCGAGCTGGCACGAACGTCGAGCCAGCTCTGACATCGGCATTCGGCAAAAAACCCGAATGTCGAGCTGGGACGAATGTCGAGCCAGCTCTGACATCGACATTCGGCAAAACTCGCGAATATCGAGCTGGCACGAATGTCGAGCCAGGTCTGACATCGACATTCGGCAAAAAGAACGAATATCAAGCAGGAGCGAATGTCGAGCCAGCTCTGACATCGACATTCGGCAAAAAAAAACAACGAATATCGAGCTGGGGAGAATGTCGAGCCAGCTCTGACATCGACATTCGGCGAAAACGCCGAATATCGAGCTGGGGCGAATGTCGAGCCAGCTCTGACATCGACATTCGGCGAAAACGCCGAATATCGAGCTGGGGCGAATGTCTAGCCAGGTCTGACATCGACATTCGGCAAAAAAAACGAATATCGAGCTGGGGCGAATGTCGAGCATTATGTAACGATTGATCTAAATTTGTTTAAATTTTTAGTCTCAATATATTTTTTAATAAAAGATGTATTCATAAACAGTCTAATTATTTAGTCATGTGTTTAGACCAATGTAGACCGATTACTTTACTAATCGCAAGAACACCCATGCGCGGAAAACGTCGTACGTATGAACAAGAGGCGGTCACCGACGGCTAATGCCTGTTGTATAATCCCAAGAAACCAGGCTTTTCATGAGAACCTAGGTTCTCATTAGAAACTAGGTTTTTCATGAGAACATAGGTTCTCATGAGAAACAAGGTTAATAAAATCCCAAGAAACCAGGTTTTTCATAAGAACCTAGGTTCTCATTAGAAACTAGTTTTTTTCATGAGAACCTCGGTTATCATGAGAAACTAGGTTTTTCATGAGAACCTAGGTTCTCATTTGAAAACCTTAGTTTACGCTCGATAACCTAGGTACTCGTGAGAAACTAAGTTTTTCATGAGAACATAGGCTCTCATTTGAAAACCTTAGTTCTCGGTTGTACTATTAAATTAATTAGACCTAGGCAGTGCATACCAATTCATCGAATTTGCTTGTTAACAAAACGACAGTCGCTTTACGTACCCTTTGAGTCAAAAGAAAATTTACCCACTTTACCTTACTGATTAAAATAAAGAATGTTTTGTGAGTGTCCGAAAAATATAAAGTGTATCTTGGGGAAGGCTTAATGAACGCTACCAAGTCTCGAACCAAATTAATCTGTCCCCGACATTCACATAATATTTTTGTCTTAGTAGATCTCGATTGGTCATTGTCAGCTTTGGTACTTCTTACATGTACCCAGGGTACTCTTCAGTTTACTTACATGTACCCAGGGTACGGTAAATATACTAAAACGTACCCGGGAAATTTAACGCTAAATCGGTTGGTGTTGGCTATTTTTTTAATTGATTATATGCACATTTTGTCAATGTTCTGCAAAATGGCCTCTTATATTATCGAAACTCAAACTCAACAAGCATGTTGATGCAGTTTTTAAAAAAGAGAAGTTTGTGTAAGATAATCGGTAGCGCGTTTTATGACATTGGATTTTGGGCGAGAATACAACTCGGGTACAGTCTAATATCGACCGGGTACGATAAAGTATATTTACCGTACCCTGGGTACATGTAAGTATACTTAAGAGTACCTGGGGTTCATGTAAGTAGTACCTGAGCCCACCGTGACATATCGAGTCCTAGTATGTTATGACATAACCTATGTTTCATCAGTATCAAATTAGATCATCTGTTAAAAGGCTACTTAGTAGAAGCAACACGATTTCTTAGTTTTGATGCAATTAATGGACTAATTTATTTTGCAGGATCACAGCTTCTTGCAAAGGGCTGAGAACTGTGAACAGACAAATAACGCATTCTTCACCAGTATTGATTTTGAGGTTAGTTGAACTTGCTGTGTGCCAAAAACTGTGCCTGGATGCTCTTTTGAACAATTCTGAAATGTCCATTGATGGCCAGAGGTATAAACTTATTGGACTCACATTGCATCGTGAAAACCATTACGGTTCGATTGTGGTTTCCCAAGAGCATGGATTTTTGTGGTATGACGGGCTCATTGGTCGGTTACAACCGTTCAAGAAGACACAATCCGATTCCTGGACAACCGCGCATGCCATATATTGCTTAGAGTAAACAATAATGAAATGTACAAGTTTAGAGTCATGTAATACAACGTGATAAATTTCAAGACAAATGTACCGGTAGTGAATGTGGAAACAAGTATCCAGATTAGATACCACAAACTCGTGTATCCCTCAGTGATTCAGTCGAAAGAAGTGCAGATCACTTAGGAGTTCCCTTTCTCTTCAAAAACATTAAGACCATTTATTTCATCCGTTTTAGTTTTCATGTTTATTTATGAAATCCTAGGTCTATATGCAACATTTCAGTGCATTTACTGAGAATCGGGGCTTTGGTCGAAATATGAGTGTCCATCGCCAGTTATTCATGGGTGCCTGTATTCAAGTAATATGACATATTGTTTTTTATATTTCAATTTTCAACAGATGACATAATATCTTCAAACTGATACCAGGCTTGCATAGTCTGAAATAACGGAAATGCTCGAAAAATACTGCCTTGAATCATTGCCGTTTTATAATGGGACTCTTTGGGAATTGGAATTCGTGGTTTCTAACCTTCATGCTTCATAAGAATAGATATTGTTTTCTGAATTTTATTTGACCATTTCGATAGATTTGAGTTTTAGTAAAACATAGAGCCTTTCAGTGTGTATTTAGTAGAACTGAATCTGATCACAACTGTTGTATTGCCTATGTACAAGAAACATTTTGGAACACATAGTGTACCGTAGACGTACAAGTAGTATTAAGGATATCTATGGTTTACTAAAAATTACTTTGTTATGAGAAGAAATGTAGCATTTATTGCATAACGGCAAATTTTTATGTATTTATACCCCCACAAACGAAGTTTAGGGGGTATATAGAAGTGAGCTTGTCTGTCTGTCGGTCTGTCTGTCGGTTGGTCGGTCGGCTCGACATTCGTCCCAGCTCGATATTCGGGACTTTTGCCGAATGTCGATGTCAGATCTGGCTCGACATTCGTCCCAGCTCGATATTCGCGAGTATTGCCGAATGTCGATGTCAGAGCTGGCTCGACATTCGCCCCAGCTCGATATTCGGATTTTTTTGCCTAATGTCGATGTCAGAGCTGGCTCGACATTCGCCCCAGCTCGATATTCAGGACTTTTGCCGAATGTCGATGTCAGAGCTGGCTCGACATTCGTACCAGCTCGATATTCGTTTTTTTGGCCGAATGTCGATGTCAGAGCTGGTTCGACATTCGCCCCAGCTAGATATTCGCGACTTTTGCCGAATATCGATGTCAGAGCTGGCTCGACATTCGCCCCAGTTCGTTATTCGGTTTTTTTGCCGAATGTCGATGTCAGAGCTGGCTCGACATTCGCCCCAGCTCGATATTCGGGACTTTTGCCGAATGTCGATGTCAGACCTGGCTCGACATTCGCTCCTGCTCGATATTCGGGTTTTTTGCCGAATGTCGATGTCACACCTGGCTCGACATTCGTCCCAGCTCGATATTCGCGAGTATTGACTAATGTCGATGTCAGAGCTGGCTCGACATTCGCCCCAGCTCGATATTCGGGACTTTTGCCGAATGTCGATATCAGAGCTGGCTCGACATTCGTCCCAGCTCGATATTCGAATGTCGAATGTCGATTGCCGATGTCAGTGCCAACTTCACGCACCTAAGATTTTAACTCATTCTAATTATCATTGGGACAAGCATCTTTAATATTGGGCAATAAATATGATAATGAGAGTGTTCACACGTTAACGGTACACGGCGACCGACGGAAAAATATCATAAAAGCTCCCCATGATCACGTTTTGTACATGTAGGTTTTAATGCACCAAATAACAAAAAGACAATACGCAAATAAACTGGCGCATACGCGGTACCGACCCTGTGGTTCTGGTAGGCGGTGACGGCCATGAACTTGGTCTCGGGAAAGATGAAGGTCTTAAAGTTCTGAGTCTTGCTGCAGTCCTCAGCTTTCGGGAATACGCACACCACGTGGAAGCGCGGCTGGAACTTGTGCATCGAATTCAGTATGATCTGTTGGTAAAATTAAGTCGTATGAGAGTTCAAACAATCTAAAGTTATTTACGGCTTTACACAAATATACTAAAATATTAATCTCATACATAAATTAGGATAGTAAATTAATTTACATGTAATCAATTCACTTGTTCCGATAAATTAATTGTGCTGTTTTTCTGATATTGAATTTGTTAATCATTTGTGCAAGATGTGTGTTGTGTCTTAATAAGTCAGTAAGCATGTAAGGTATACTGTAAATTCTGTGGTAACGATTTTCACTTGTTATTTTAAAGTATCACGCGATTTCTTTAGAGAAGCATGATTTTCACGATTTTATTCATCCAAGCCATTGGGTCACATTTAAGAATCAGCATCAGAGAACAACGAACGTTACCCATCAGTAAAAGTAAAATCAATTGTATATATACTCATGCAGAGCACGTTCATGAATGTGTCCGCGTCACAAACTACGAAATAAGAATTGTAATATGAGTGCGAGGATTAATGGACGCATTCTTGTAGTTGCGTTTCGCATTCATTCTGTATAAATTAAGTCTCGAACTTTTTCGAAACAAAACGATTGTTGTGTTTTAACGTAGCGTTTTATGATTTGTATGCACACTAATCCAAGCTTTATAAAAAAAATACTGAAAAATGAGACCGACTAAAACCGGACTTTACACAATATTTTAGACCCTATATAGATACTGAGAATAAAAAATTCATCAACAATAGAAAGATTTCAAAACACATCGGGAAGAGTTTCGATAACGCAATTAATTAAGAGCTTCTCACTGATGGCTTTATCCGTTTTAACTTTGAACGCTTTACCTCTATAAGGCATATATTGTGCCGATTGTGCTCGATGCCAGATTGTGGATTCTTAGAGTGTCATTAAACTCTTTAAGAAACTGCAAATAACGGTGTGTTGAATCTACAGAACATGTATAATTGTATTTCATACATTTTAGAAATATATTTAGTTAAACTTTAACCTATCAAATATTGTCAAAATTATTTTATTTTTTAGTCCAAATTTGGTAATTGGCCATTTTCTCCTTGTGGGAGTATTTATCATTGTCAAAGGCGGATCACGGGTCGATGATTATTTGCGTTTAAATCGTATATGGAGCTTTATTCTCATGTACAGTGTACAGTTTTAAAGTAATGGGCATAGTATATTTGCTAATTTCTCGCTAAAAACAGATACGTGATAGATGCTATTGATTCATATTCGTTCTTTCACGCTACAGTTCATTCTTTGATTTAATATATCAAGTCATGGTGATTCCTTAACGTGCGAAGAAATACGACATTTACCATGCATTCTAATTCACAGTGACATATAAAGCGTGGATTTCGCGAAAAGATGTTAATCTTCGTGACCGTTTAATTCTAAAACAGGCGTGAATCAATCACGCGCCCGAGCACACGTGCGTATCTCGACCAATCAGAGATAATGGCTGCTAGAGCGAGCCTGGCACAGAATTCATTAATCCGGCGATGATGGACGGACAGGTCCGCGATAACTGACACATTCACCCGTTACTGGCTACTTAACATCACTTCGACCTGCTACAGTGCTATTCTTTTTACAGTCCATTGCTTATACCCGAACACTTTTAGCTCAGAAATGGTAATCGCCAGTGTATCTTTGTTGTTGAACACAATGTAGTTGTTATTTTGTGTATAACATTAAAAATACTGCATCTTATAAATTTATTTAATTAATCTAAACTAATAAAATCAACCACTCTCAATTGCTCACAAACGAACACTGTGAAAGAAAAGATACAACTTGATGTGTTCACAATATAAATTTTGAGGACGTAAGACGCTCGACGAACAGACGGCAATCACAAAAGATAAGCATACGCACGTAGTGCTCAGGCGAGCATAAAGTACATTCGTGTCTTGCAATAACTGTTACAAAATTATGTGAAACGTTGTACATTGGCGACAGGAAAGAACTTGTTTGAAAAAGAACTACTTCATTTATATCGCATTTGATAATACATGCATAAAGCAACTTCCGTTATATCACAACTCGACACGGTTTAGATTTTAACGAACCTAAGAATAATGGACAGAAACAGTTACAAATTGATACAAATGTCTGGTCTAATTCAGTCATGAACGAGTTTATTTTAAGTAAAATAAATATAAGTCACTCAATTTACGAAATTTGACATTGATATATTGCAGAGAGAAGACGCCTTGGGCCTATATACAAAGATATCGGAATTCAACGGAACGTGTATCAAGCATCATAATGCCTGATAAGAATTTAGGCTGGGGTGCTCTATAAATAAAGGGCCACATTGACGTGTTACATAACTTTCTAGAAGGTATTTTCGTTTTGAAGCAATCACATGCGCGAAGAGCGTGGGTATATGTGCCACGTGGTAGAGCGTGGGTATATGTGCCACGTGGTAAAGTGTGGGTATATGTGCCACATGGTCGTGGGTATATGTGTCACGTGGTACAGCGTGGGTATATTTGCCACGTGGTCGTGTGTATATGTGAAACGTGGTAGAGCGTGGGTATATGTGCCACGTGTTTGGATGATCATCGACTCGAGAAACAGACAAAGGTTAACTTTACTATTTTTAAATTGACGTCTAGTGGTGTACTTTACGGTAAAAGTTGTCCGTCCATGACGTAAAAATATATATTTGAAAACGCTTTATACGTTCCATGTCAGAATATGTATCGTTTTAGATCTTGGAGCAAAGACAAATGTTTAGTTTTGCCAAAATTTACGGAACATAAATGTTGAACGTTTTTATTGTAATATACATATATAGAGAATAATAGGTCAGTGTTGATTATAGGTCAGGTTTATCATGCGAGGCTTAGAAAACAAAAAGCACGAGCCTATACGAGTGCTTTTTCGATTTCGTGCCGAGCATGATAAACCTGATCTATAATCAACACTAATCTATTATTCTATGTATCACACTGGTTATTCAGTAAACCTTTTTATATAAACAAAATTAGTTCTCATGAGTGTTTGTCGTAATTTGATAATGACTGTAGTGTAACCAAGGTCAGTGTATTACTCCGCGTTCCAAAAATAACCGCGGATCAAATATTCATTTTTTTAAATCAGAATATCGTTCTGTGACAAAGAGTCGTGCGTTATTAATTACAATTTTATTCATATTGAATTGCAAATCTAAAAGTTTTATAACATCAATATGACATTTAGTTGTTATATACAAGGAACTACATTTGTTAACAACGTAGCCTAACGACGTAACACGTGCCGTTGATTATAGCAGAAATTTAATAAACGGGGCTTTAATCAACCGAATTCGCTGTACAAGTGGGATAAAATATCATTCTATATACTGTAAACGTAGTTTTTATGTATATTGACTGAATATTAATTGACATTCACATATTTATTTCTTTATTCTTTATTCTTTTATTCACAATTAATTCTAACGGTTTACATGTTCGGTCATTTCTAATACTATTTATCAATAAACTGGCAAAATAATACTTCAACACGATTACAAGACATTGGACTACAATAACTGCTCATTCTTATTATTCACTCAATTTATTTGTTTATTTAATTTTGATATTCAGTTTGTTAAATAGAAAGTAATTATAAATAATAAATAAAAAAATATAAACAATGATTGACAATGCCATTATTTAATAATTAACACAACCGCAATATTCGTGTTCAAGAAAAGTGAATATGTCAATCGTCATCAAATATATTCATACCTCGTGAAAAATTTGAGTCTATATATTATTCGTGGAATTTCGCTTACTGATTCATAGTGTTGGTTCATTATTATTTTTTTTAATTTAAGGCAAAAAGGTGGAAAATTATCATTTCTACGACCTGCGAACAAGTGCATTTAAGAATATCGCATGATTTACATGATCTACAACATTTGAATTTTTGATCGTCGAGATGGTACATTTAACATTTTATTCTTATTAGGACGTCTATGATGCGAAAATGACGCATTACATGTACGAGTATTTGTTTAAATAGTGGTGAAAATAGACAGTGCGCGCGTTAGCTCCAAACATTGTATAAATATTTAAAGTTTTACAAAGAAATGTATCAATACGTAAAATTCTAATTACAGCGGCAATGGATAAATTTACTCCTGATTATATTCCATGGTATTTTCGTGCTAACAAGTTAATAGCTAAATAGTTTACACACTGGTTTGGAACTTTTGTTGTAATGTTATTTGCCAACAATTTCTAGTGGTAATGTTAAGTATTTATAAGATTTAGATTTATTTTCTTTTTTCTTGTAAAAACAATTGTGTATTCACACAAACTGATAAATACAGCTATTATATTTTTAAACAGGGGGTGATTAATACGTTGAAATATTATAAAACAATTCATTCAAGTATCATACAAATAGCATTTTATTACATTTTAAGCTCACATTCCCACAAATTGTACAGTGGTCAGCTTATATATAAAATTCAAAGGCATTCGTCAGCTTAAAAATGATAAAATCCATTTGTCTTGTCACAAAAAAATCATATATTTGTTAACTGTTGAAAACTCTTAAGAGGATATGTCATTTTTTGTATGCCCCAAAGTTGCATATTTTATCATACAATTCAGTTTTAATTCGCCATGACATTGAAAAGTCAATCAAATAATTTATGTCCTGAATATATTTCTTAAGTTTCATAATTCATTAATTTTTGAATAGTCAATACTTGTACGATATCTGAATAGGTCGACTACCCCCGGTATATTAAATTTAAATTACAACGAATTTTTTTTTATTACCTCGTATAGCGTTTTGAGCCCTGAATACCTGCCTAATACGTATATGTATATATATGTATATACCAAACCCATTGATCCGTTAGTGAACCCATTGATCCGTTAGTGTTATATAAATTTTGTATGACGCAATATTTGTTTACCATCGTTAATTTGCGTGTCCTTAAAAGCAGGGTTTGTCAGCCCGCCAAACATGACTGTCTTTGTTAAAATCTCAAAGGGATCATTCTTTGAGACAATTATTTTCCAAATGGGGATTTTTTCTTTCTTATATCTGCTCTTAAAAATGAAGGAAATGTTTTTAAAGAACCCCTCAATACCAAACCATGGATTGTTTTATATACATTATGACATATATTAATATGTGATTATCAAACCCAGAGATAAGCGTATATTAATTTACTAGCAAAGTAATTAGGTATAAATCTGTGACCTTTGTTAATACTGAGCTTAACTTACGTGACCGTTATCGTCCATAAGGTTATTGGTGAGCTTGAGCTTGTCGAAGGAGACGATCTGCTTGGTCCACTGGGCGCCCTTGGCCGGCGAGTCCGGATGCACGTGGATACGGCCCGGCATGACGGGGTCAGCCTTGCCGGCAACCACCCAGCTCGACGAGTGGAAACTGTACCTGGGGCACATCGATTAAGCGTGGGATTTATGCAATTGACCAGGGCAAAGTTAAGTCAATAACTAAGTTGACAATTAGGGATTTTATATAAGAAGCGGTAAATAAAAGCACATGGCTGCAAGATCCGATAATTTCTCTTGAATCCTTTGTACGATAGAAAGGCGTGGCTCTAAATGTATGTTGACTGGTTAGCTAGTCGGTATGCAGATCCGTCGATTTGTCTATATAAATATAGTTGCATACAAGTCTAAGTATAATAAATACAATGTTTGCGGAATAATTGCTTGCCACCACCCAGCCCGACGAAGTCATGGGTACCACGTATTTAGAGCATGCGCGGTTTAATGCGCTATAACGATTTTATTATGTATCATGTTATGTTATCTCTGCTTCAATTCGGCAAGCGGATCATTTAATTACAATTGCTGACATCCATTATGGTGACACTACGCCATCGTTCTAGCAATTCGGTACAGAAAAAATGGCGGACAATATATTTTAGTAATTATGATAGACAAACCAAAAACACATATACAGTGCATACTGAGTTTCAGTGTTTTTCATTGATTTATACGATATCTTGCAATGTGCACTATTGCCTGAAGGATGCAATTCATATACTAAAGAATCATATACCGGTACATGTGCACATTTGAAAAGAACGACCTATAAACCCATTTATGCCTAGCGTCTAGAAAAAAGGCATTGGCAAACAACGTAAGACTCAGATGAGACGCCGCATGATGCGGCGTCTCATCAGAGTCTGCGCTGTTTGCTTAAAGGAATTTCTGTAAGAAATATTCTAAATATAGAAATAAATATATAAGACAGCCCTAATTGTGGAAATATATTGATCCAATTTAGAAGGATGGGAGAATCCACTAGGAATAAATGGGTTAATAGGCATTCTTGTCAATTCTGTCTCGTGAGCACGCTTGAACACCACGCAATCTTAGATGTTAAAATGTTCAGCATACACGCTTTATAATGTAATATGTATTGGAATTCATCAAAGCTATTAATTACGTAATGTCAATGTGTTTGGAAAAGATTTGGTTCGTGTTCGCTGTCAAACCATTGGTTGTCTCCACAAATGAGCCATGTTCAATCCTGGTCATTATGGCTAAACTGTAAACACCTCCAAGTTGTAATCATGCAATTAACCAACCATCTTCACTTTTGGAAAGTTTTTGGAATGATATGTACAGCTTAGAACAGCTTTTATTCACCGTTAGTTAAATCGGTCCGCCTTAAATATTACATGAATTTCTGTTCTGAGTTATTTTACAGTGGACCGGTGGGTTATCACATACCTGTATCTTTTATCATCACATTGGACAAAGTCCATCATCACCATGTAATCTGCCGCACTGTCCATGCCGAATAACCGTACTTGAAATGTCGGAAACATCCGCCTGGAGGTAAAAAAAAAACAAATAGTGAAGTACAGTTTTTAAGTATTCATGGGTTACATTATAAGCAAATATCCGAAACAAGCCAACCGATGCGCTTGTTGCATAGACTGAACGGCGTTTCGACGCCAGTAAGTAACATAAGAGGGTGGTTCCTTGTCGTAATTCTTGTAAATTTCCGGCAAGTTCGAGCATGTTAGACGAAACATGTTCTTTGCACTGTCAAATGGTGAATGCTGATGTTTTCCCCGAATTATTATCTGATATATGTTAGAACATGCAAATTAGTCTTGCATGCAATGCTTAGCTATCGCAGGCATCATGATATAAGGCGAATTGCAGGCTAAAGCGTTTGCTTATGAGATCGGCATCACGGTCATGAAATCGACGTGTGAAGCTTCTGTTTAACACAATTCGGCATATCTCTGAATTTGTACTCGTTCTTACCATGATAAACTCAAATGTCATTAATAAATTTAATAAATATACGTGCTAGGCAAATGTTTGTCGATTATATAAAAGATCATTCGATTTATTCACGATACAAATATGCAAGGTCCGCATTTGCTTTATTCACGATACAAATATGTAAGGTCCGAATTGATATCTATAAAAAAAAAGTAAATACGTATTTTTATTAAATGAATAAAATAAACAATGGGTTAAATAAAAACAGCATGTAATCATTACAGTATCTTCACATTGATTGTCTGAAATAATTCGATTTAGGATAAAGGATATCTCGTCCCCGTTTTTTTTTTGAGTCGCAGATAACAATAGTGTTACGAAAAAAATGTTGCTTAACTACATAATGAAGCTTCTGCAAAAATATAACATAATCGGAAAGTAAATAGTTAATAATATAATATTAATTAACACGCAATATTTTATTTCAATGGAGAACGCTTTGTTATTGTTATCTCACACTAAAAGTACGAGCTTCCTCCTCCAAAATACCGAAATAAATTACTGAAACTAATTTAAAAGAACGAAGGTTTCGGACGGGCGAACGATTTATGCCCCTGTGTGTATATATTACCGTTTCCAATGTTGTGTTTTTCAATCAACGTCCGATGCTCCAGGTGCATTTGTTGACATTATGGTGCTAGAAAGAAGGAAACTCGCTAATTGGAAACCAGGATATACCGTCGAGTGCAAGCGATTGCATTATACAAGGGCTTTGGGTCGTACGTATGTGGAACGATGCTATTTTATACGGCTCGTATGGAACGCCTTCACGTCTTATAATACCAAAACTTGTGATATTACGTCAATCTGACTGTGCATGAATGCCTGTAACCATTAAATATATGCATACTCACAATATATAAATACATAATTTGAATATATACAGATAAAGCATTAATATATAAAGATATTATTTTATTATATATAAATAAAATGTTAAAATATACAGATACGATGTCGAATGTATTATACACAGATAATCTTCCATTGTATATAGGCATTACTTCTTTAAACTAGAGCTTTGTCACAGACGTGACGTATACTCCCACGTGCCGCATTGACACACACTATTTTGCACGCTGTCTTCACAAAACAAGAGAATCTAATTTATGGCAATTTTTAAGAATTATTAAGCTATTATCATTTATAGCCATTTTGACCTTTGAACACTGGAATTCTTCCACATGACACGCCATCCTATGACTGTGAATAAATTAATGTACAGAGTCATTTAAAAATCTCGCAATGAATAACATAGTTATGGTCCAGACAAGATCATTTTATTGCCATTTTTGACCTTTGAACTCAAGTTGTGACCTTGACCTTAGAGATATCAACGTAATTCTTTCGCGCGACACACCGACCAATGATGGTGAACAAATGTGCCAAATGGTTTTTTATTCTCACAATGAACAGCATAGTTATGGCCCGGACAAGCTCATTTATGGCCATTTTTGACCTTTGAACTTTAAGTGTGACCTTGACCTTGAAGATATCGACGTAATTCTTTCGCGGGACACACCGTCCAGTGATGGTGAACAAATTTTACAAATGATTTTAAAATCTCACCATAAATTACAAAGTTATGGCCCGGACAAGCATTTGACCTTTAAACTCCAAGTGTGACCTTAACATTGGAGATATCAACGTACTTTTTTCACACGACACACCGTCCCATGATGGTGAACAAATGTACCAAGTCATTTTACAATCTACACTAAGTGACCCCATAACCTATTTTTTGACCTGGCATGACCCATTTTCAAACTTGACCTAGACATCATGTAGATACAACTTGTGACTAAGTTTGGTAAAGATCGAATTAAATTTCGGGACAGACCGACGGACCGACCGACCGACCGACCGACAGACCGACAAAGTGACTCCTATATAGCCCCCATTACCAGTAATGGGGATATAATGAAGGCAAAATATCTTTATATGAACATAAATCGTTATGTAATAATGATAACGAATATTTGTTCATTATATATAAGCATAACATGTATATATAAAGGCAAAAGACCTTTACATAAACATAAATCGTAATTATATAGACACATATCGTCTTTATATGCAGATAACATTTGGGGAAAAAACACGTTAAAATCTAAAATCAATTCATGTAAATATGTAATCTCAACACGTAAAGATAAATTTATAGTGCATAAAGATTTTAATGTTTTGTATGATGCGTCGTCTGCCATGTTTTAGACTATCGCGCGATTATTCGGTGCGTGCAAAAATATTTGGCTTGTAAATTTCACTCCTCCGTAGTATTAAAATAATTAAAGCACTTTATATAATGATAAGTGACCAATATATAAATAACGAATAGCTTCGTATATTAATGTCTAAACTTCGTAGAAATATTAAAACACATATATCTTCATATCAATACATAATATATATGTATCGAGATATAATGCATATATATAATACAATTTTATCTGTACCTCTCAATGTTTATGTACATATAAGGATCCTTAATATTTATTACATAACGATTTATGTTCATATACAGATCTTTTGCCTTGATATTAAGAAGTAATGCCTTTATATAATGGAAGATTATCTGTGCATAATACATTCGAGTCTGTATATTTTTACGTTTTATCTTCATATAAGAAAATTATATGTTTATATATTAATGCGTTATCTGTATATATTTAAAGTATGTATTTATATATTGTGATTATGCATATATACAATGATTACATGCATTCATGCACAGACAGATTGACGTAATATCACAAGTTTAGGTATCATAAGGCAGTCAAGGCTTTTAATAGTATGGGGCTATTTAACTGATATACACGTGACTATCGGAAAAGCACATACTCTTTTTTCTTTCGAACAGAGTATTTTTCTATTAAAAAAAAAATTAATTAAGATTTTTAAAAATATTAAAACAACTAATTTTGGCGGATTAATGGTTAAAAAATCGAAATATGGTTATGATGACAAATAGCTGACTATTCAAGAATTCGCTAAACAAATTTAATAAAGGGGAAACGCAAAAATAGATGAAATGTATAAGATAAGATAACGATGATATACGATGATATATAGTTTTATCGAATTTATTGTTAATGGAATAGTGCACATCTTAACCAACCAAACCATCTGCTGTACCTAGTATTTGTTGAACAAATAATAGAAGAATCGGAGATTGTTACTATTACGTCCATGCATGGGCTGACCGTCAATGTATAGTCAAGATCGTCAAGATGCTATTGTTTATTTGGGTCCTCACATCACGGTGCCTAACCAATTAGATAATTAAATACCTGAAACTTTTGTGCCTTTCCAGCTAATACGCGAAACGGCACTGTATCATATCAGAACATATTGAATACTTATAGATAAGTGTGTTCTTTTGTTTTCAATATTCTCTTCTTTACGTTAACATTTTTCACCAAACCAATATTCCACGGAACAACTGAGTTATTCATTCAGTGAAGTGTTTACTCGTTTTCGGTAACAAAAACGTCAATGTGCAATGGGAACCTACATTGCCCAACAGTCTATGCACAAATCGTGTGGAAACGGAAGTATAATGCAGATATTGGTCCATATATACAATGAACTTCTGAGCTAGTTTCTTGATGAAAAAAGGCAACACAATTCTTGTGAAATCCTTGTCATGATGAGTAACGGTTCAGTTTGTAGAAAAACAAGTATGTATATGTCGATTGCTTGCACCGGATAATGCATGAAGTAGGCACCGGATAATAGCCGAAAGTATAGTACGTTTAAAGAATATATTGGATTCTGTTAATATGGTAAACATTTAAAGAATTTCTTTATTTAAGATTGGAACATGAATGGGTCTGTTATTTCTCGCGCTCAGCCCCTGACCACTCTGTCTTGACGCATGAAAATGTCTTGACTTTACCATGAAAAAGATTATTATAACTAGGCATTACAGGTTACAAATTGTATTGGTTCATACAAAATCTTATGTAGAACGCGTGCTATTGTAGAACGACCGATTCATGAATAATATGTATAACATATAACAACCCTTTGATAGTTTAAATATAAAAACTATATAAACGATTTGATAACGATTTGAAAAAAAAAATTGTTAGACCAGTTCAGCAGTGTTAATTGTAAAATATAAGTGTTGTTGTATTGTCAATCGTTTTTTTATTAACATTTATGTTTACTTTGTGTGATTATAATTATTAAGTATTATTATAAGGAATATTATGGGAAATTTGTTCTGTGTAATCTTCTGGTTAGATTTAGAGCTACTTGCCTTGTTTGCGCACGATTGGCCATCGTCGGATCGGGTACTACTTAAATGTATACCGAGTACTCTTAAGTATACTTAAATGTACCCCGGGTACGGATGATATACTAATACGTAGCCGGCCAATTTAGACATACATCGATACATGCGAATCGACAACACATATCAATTTGAGCACAAGCTTCAAGTACTATATTAAGCGTGTCACATACGATGTGCACATGTTGTTTATTGAACGTGCTAAAAAACAAGTAATCATCTTTACATGTAACAATTGATTTCGTGTATTATCCAGTGTCGTGTTTTCGGAATTTATCCGCTGCCAGTATTTTATGGTTTCGTATGTTATCCGGTGCCCATAAAATATGCGAACATTTTAAAACGCAAATGCTCACGTTTTTTTGTGTTGCTTGTTATTTTCTATGCTTTTATTATACATCGGAATGATTCTTACAACATTTAAGCACAAGTAGTATAATATATTTTCTCTCCAGTTACAATAAAGCAAGTCTTTTAAACTATTCCATCACTATGAGATAGGTATGGTTCATTTACTTTCGTTCGTTTTGAAAAACAATTGTATTTATTTTCATATCGAACTTTGAAGTAAACCATTAGCTGAAATAACCATTATGTTCCGTGATCTATAGTATTTCGCATGCGGTTTTGTTGCAATTTTCACTTTCAATACTAGGCACAGGCAGCATTTCGCCTTATTTATATTCTGAAATGATCCGGTGCTGTTTCGCGTATAGGCCGAAGATGACGACGACTTCACTTGCACGGGTCATGATACACTATATCCCGACGCTAATGAAGTGACAATAAACAGTAGCCCGTTTATTCGATAATCTGGCCACATGAAGATAAAAACACAGATTCCCAATAGACTTAGAATTAGTGAGTAAAATACTGTATCATTATGCTGATAAATTCGCCTTGGATTAATTAGACGATCTTGCCGGTCATTAATGGCCTCATTATTGATATAATACGAAACTACCGTCTGGGTTTGCAAGTGTCAAAATGCGGGGAAGTAAAAGGCAAAACTGTTTGTAACGTTACTTCTCATTAGCGTCAGCAATCATTATTATGAAGCTTATTATTATTTTTTATTATTATTGTTATTATTATTATTATTTAATTTATTTATTTATTTATTTATTTATTTATTTATTTATTTATTTATTTATTTATTTATTTATTTCTTCTTCTTCTTCTTCTAATTCTTCTTCTTCTTCTTCTTCTTCTTCTTCTTCTTCTTATTATTATTATTATTATTATTATTATTATAATAATTATTATTATTAGAAGTAGTAGTAGGAGACCGAGTAGTAGTAGTAGTAGGAGTAGTAGTAGTAGTAGTAGTAGTAGTAGTAGTAGTAGTAGTAGTAGAGTAGTAGTAGTAGTAGTAGTAGTAGTAGTAGAAGAAGTAGTAGTAGTAGTAGTAGTAGTAGTAGTAGTAGTAGCAGTAGTAGTAGTAGTAGTAGTAGTAGTAGTTGAAGTAGTAGTAGTAGTAGTAGTAGTAGTAGTAGTAGTAGTAGTAGTAGAAGAAGTAGTAGTAGTAGTAGTAGTAGTAGTAGTAGCAGTAGTAGAAGAAGAAGTAGAAGTAGTAGTAGTAGTAGTAGTAGTAGTAGTAGTAGTAGTAGTAGTAGTAGAAGAAGTAGTAGTAGTAGTAATAGTAGGAGGAGGAGGAGGAGGAGGAGGAGGAAGAAGAGGAGGAGGAAGAGGAGGAGAAGGAGGAGGAGTTTTAGTAGTATTATATTAGTATTTTTGAAGTATTATAATATTAGTAGTAGTATTTATAGCGAGATTATTTATTGTTTTAAACTTTTAATATTGATTGGAATCAGTTACATCGATTTCATATAATTAGTTAAAAGCCAGTCATCGGATTATTATAGTGAACATATAGAATATATTACTTACAATTCTTAGCCACAAAAGACAGTCGCTTAAAATACCACAAGTGTTAATCTTGTAACAGTTACAGATGTTTATAAATGCATTAAACGGAAGCAATCTTTGAAAATGTCTTCAAAACTTCGCTACTAAATAAGCCATGACCATAATTAATTGAACCGTGAAGTTTTACGCTGAAACTGTCTGATCCTCGCGGGGTGCAATTGATTTATCGTCCGGACATCGTCGGGTGTGCTCGATTTCGCAGTTTGTTTACACATTTTCATGGTGATTAAGACCGAAAATGCAGTTGAGGGGCTATCTACACTGCAGACCCGGCAGGAACTGATACGAGGCCCCGGGAGAGCCCCTAATCACGCGCGCGCAGTAATGGAAACGCCGGCACAGCCACTGATGCGCGTGTCAAAACCTCTTTTTTTTAGATCTGCGGTCGCGGATCTGATTAAACCATCAATAATCAGCTACAACTGTGTATTTACTATAACCAGTAATAAGCAAAATGTAAAAACTATTATCAAGTTGGTTTTTTTGCAGAATATTTTGAAAGTTACATATAAATCTACTCCTATAATTCTATAATTATTTTCGCATTCATAACGTTGTAAATGGTCTAGAAACAACAACACGCTCGAACTATAAATCTGACTTTATTTGCTTACACGAAACGATAGTTCGAAAATTCTCTTTTTCTATCAGGATTGGGGTATTTATTTTGTATTATAGAAATGAGGCCGTTATTTATATACCTATATATTGGTAGACTGCTATCAACGTCGGAATATTATAAAATTTATAAATAAAACAGAACAGTTTTTTTAAACATAAATTGTTATTGTACGAAACAGAGCCTTAGGAAACAGTGTCGACAACTGGAGGATTCATCGTAATTTCTTAATAGCTATTGACTGCCATATCAATGTTTCTTCAGCTATATTGTCCATACGTACTATGTTTTTTTAATATTGTATTTGTTTTGTTGTTTTAGAAAATCTGAGTGTAGTAAATCCCATATAAATACCCAGTCATATAACTTATTGTTCGAACATTTTAAATATATACATATAGAAATTGTCTTTATAGTGCACCTTTAAATGAATGCCGTTATGTATCACAACTTAAGTACCTGCATGTAATTTGTACTAACATGTGAAAATACAAGTAACTAAGTTCCCACACATACTAATATCATGCGTAGTGTACTCTGTCTCTCTACATCTATCTAAATAACAAGTGTGTACTGCACAATGTAAAGAACACAAACATATCGTACCGTCGTATTTAATATAAATGGCTTATCTCGCATTGTTATTATGTTAATGTGTATTTAAAGACAAGACAAGACAAGACATATTTATTCAGACTTGCACAGTGTACATCGTCTAAACACTATAAATTTAACAATCAAATATGTCACAGAAATAAACATAGTAAAAATATAATCATAAGCAACATCGTATAGGGTTACGAAAATTCAAGGTAAAATACTTCTTTTAAATATGGAGGATAACTTTTGAAGTTAGGTAACAACATTAGAAATATTATTTCTTAAAATCATAGCATCTTTTACAAATTTTGCTAATTTAATTAGTTTAAATTTATTCGTTGTATTCAACAATTGGTGGAATTTATAAACAGACGGCCTAACATAGTAACATTTCTTAAGGTAATTTCTTCTAATATCAATGTACAAAGGGCATTTACAAACAAAATGAAACTCATTTTCGACATCTAATTCGTTACAACTAAGGCAATAACGTTCGTTTCGAGGTATATTTTGACCAGCATATCTTCCAGTTTGAAATCTAAGTGGCAGACTCGAAGTTCGAAGCTTTGTGACGTAGTGTCTTAGTGATTTAGGTAGTAAATCTAAATAATTTTCGTAAACAAACATAGGCTTAAATACACGGTACATATCTAAAACAGGGCTATTTTCAACAGATCTAAACCACTCTTGTTTATAGGTATCAATAACAACATTTTTAAAATGTGGTATAAATATTTTAACATCAACAGAGCTTGGATTATTAAACACGTATGACAAACCGTAGATGTCTAACAATTTTTTTATATTAGATACCCAATTAGAACGACCATTTTGGCAATCATTTAGAGCTTGACTATAAATTGATTTTAAAATTATGTTATCGGTTTGAATAAGTTTAAACCAGTATTTAACCATCCTAACATATCTATGAATAAATAGTGGGTATCTTCCTAATTCGCCGTACACTACAGCATTACATACATTTTGCTTAACATTTAAAACTCGTTTGCAGATTTTTAAGAGTACCCTTTCCAATTCAATCGTCTTTGTTTTACCCCATAACTCACAAGCGTAATTCAGTATGGATCCAACAAAGGCATCAAATAGCTGACATTGTGTTTTAGGTTTTAAGTCAAATTCTTTATATTTGTTAAATAATATATTCATAGCTTTAAGTGCTTTTCCACATAACTGTTCTTGATTTAGCTGAAAATTTCCAGTATAATTAAAAACAGTTCCCAAATAATTAAAATCATTTCCTACTTCTATTTTCTGACCTTCAAACGTCCATGTTTCAGATGGTAATAAATTACCCCGCTTGCGAAACACCATTATTTTAGTTTTATCGTACCGTACCGGCGTTTAAGTTTATGTTGGACATATGGAAGTAGTGAAAGATGTTCGCAACATATAGAGTGCTTAAATTGAATTTGCAAAGGTGAACTACGGTTATAAGTCTCTTTCATAAAATGGTTTGACTACTTCACAAACTATATTTGAAAGGAAATTGGTTTTAGTTAACTCGTGATCGGATTTCAAAACGTAGTTTTTGAACATTTTTATAAATGTATATTTTTAATTACTTCTTTATCACTTGTACGAAACTTAAAACCGCCTATGACGACAAAGGCAGTAACATAAGCATACTTGGTGATGTACATATCGTTCTTCATAATCTTTTATTGAGGGACTGATGCTAACTTTGGACAAACGCGAATACAAACAGGAAGGCATGTTGTATTATACAACATGAAAATAAGATTATATAGCTAATGCTTAAAAAGTCATTAGTTTTCCGACCATTAACATAATTACATATGTTTAACACACGTTTTTGTGTTGTTGTTTTTTTAAAGGGGCCTTTTCACAGAATTTGGCATATTTTGAAGTTTGTCATTAAATGCTTTATATTGATAAATGTAAACATTGGATCTTAAAAGCTCCAGTAAAAAATCAAGAATAAAATTAAAACAAGGAAAAAAAGTAGCTGGTACCAGTGATCCCCGGAGTCCTGGAGTAGACACGCATTAGCCCTCTCGGCTATTCCGCCGAGTATACACAGTAAAAGTATTTTATACGTTATATAAGCATTCTTCATAGTTTCGTAAATTTAAACGACAACAACAGAACTCTCCAAATTATTCAATCGTTTCGCGTTGCAACGCTTTATAATTTTTAGGTTTTCAAATCGTCAAAAGATACATATAGAGGCTATATTGGACTATGGTAAATGTTCAGTAATACTGTTTCCTCACAAATATCATAATTAAAACGAAAAATTGCGAATCTGAAACAACTTTTTTCAATTTTGTCAATTTACCAAACCGTGAAAAGATCCCTTTAACGTTTGCAATTTTATCAGGTCATAAAGAATGATGCATGTCAGGGCTATAATATATTTGTTGTAATGATGATTATCAAATACATAAACAAATAAAACAGCACTAATCTCTTGTGCAGAACTCCACTCTTTCGTAAATAAACGAAATGAACATGTAAACGTTCACAATTTGCCTTGCACAGAATATTTCTCTTAAACTATGAATGAGATTCTAAACAGAATCGTGTAAATCGCATGTGTTCGATGTTATGATTTTCTGGTTCAAACCATGATGATTTTGTTTTTATTTAATTCTTCATCATTTTATAAATACAAAAAAATGACTGCAATGTAGTTTTCTTTTCTATCCTTAATTTTTCAAAGTTGTTCTAACCTTCAAAAAGTGAAATACTTGAACTCATATTATAAAAAATAAAAGTAACAACTCGCATGTCGGTTTTTATAAAATAACTTCTTACAAGGGAGTATTGCGAAACAGCGCCCTTTCACGAGTATCGCTAACACTACTGCATTGAACCCTTCTATGCCAAGCGTCTAGAAAAAAGGCCTTTGCAAACAGCGTAGACACATATATGACGCCGCATGATGCGGCGTCTCATCAGGGTCTGCGCTGTTTGCTTAAAGGAATTTCTGTAAGAGATATTCTAAATATAGAAAAAAATATATTAGACATTTAGTCCACTAGGCATAAATGGGTTAATGTTACCTTCCGGCCTTGGTGACGATCATTTCCGTCCCCAGCTCGTCAAACTCATCCCAGAGCGACTTCATCTCGAGTTGGCAGGAGACGCCGGCAAGTTTCCCGTTAAGGGGCTTCGAACCTTCGTCTGACATATCCGTTTCACACATTGAACAATCCGCACTCGATTTCGGTTCATTTTGATTGTTTTGATTTATATCCGTGCTCTTGTTGCATTCCAACAAGGAGTCCGTCAGGTTTGCCCGGTGTAGGGCGTTGTCGCCGAGACTCTCCAGGCGCATAGGGTCGTAAAGGGGCCGGCCAGTTCCGGCGTTCATCAAACATGCTACAAAGGCAAGAAACATGTGAAATAGGTATTATGTGCAACGTTGGCTTATCTTTTTTTATTTCACTTACAAAATAGTCTGGTATATTATAAAAAGAATTCGGAGTAACAATATAGAAGTATATGTGAAAGGACTAGAACTTCATATTGTGCTGACTGAACTAAAATGTACAAGCGGGCATATGTCAATTTTTTAATTGTTCAGTTCAGACATTGGTTTTATATGTGGATATTCGTTATGAGTATTTATGATTTTGGATTATGCATATTATGAACTACACATTCTAAAAGGGAATCATTTGTTTCTTCTAACTATTCAAGTATAAAAACGGTTCCTCATTGTTAACTGCAATTAAGTAGGAGAACAATTATCATTGCTGACATTCAAACGTTGTGCCAAAATAGACGGCTTGAAAAGTGTAATTTATTTTCCGTAAAAACATAACCTCTTCCACATTTCACAGAAACCATCTCGGGTGCACTATTCACTATACACCACAACTGCGTGTGATATTTATGTAGTATGACATACTCTGTCTTACGTTACTATGAGTTACCACGTTACTGAGAAAACTGGTGGGCATAATGTATGTGCGTAAAGTGTCGTCCCAGGTTAGCCTGTGCAGTTCGCACAGGCTAATCAGGGACGACACTTTCCGCTTTTATGGCATTTTTCGTTTAAATGAAGTCTCTTCTAAGCAAAAATCCAATTAAGGCGGAAAGTGTCGTCCCTGATTAGCCTGTGCGGAGTGCACAGGCTAATTAATCTGGGACGACACTTAACGCACATGCATTTTGCCCAGTTTTATCAGAACGCGACAAATATGATGCAACAAAAAGGACAGACTAAATTTTACAGCGTTGTTGTGCACCGCTTATTTGATTATGTCACTTCTGATTTTAATACTTCACTAACATTTTTGAATGGCAAGTAGAATTGCAGTGGACTGAGTAGTTCCGATATCACCATTGTCATTTCAGTGTTTTCACTGAGGGTTTTCATGATGTAAAGTTGTGCCGTAATTATTTGCTGGAAACACCGGGTTTATTTATACGCAAATGACGATGTATATATCCTCGGGATTTATGGTTTCTGAGACACAGTTTGCACAATTTGTTTTAATTAACTTCAGCTTTATTTCTACAACAACAACTTCCAACATACGAAAATAAATAAATATATAATTTAAAACGCATTGTAAATAATCTTGAGAGTGCTATTGAATAACAGTCAACATAACACACATAATTAATAATATTTTATTATTTTTAAATACGCATTATGAAAATAATGTATCCTGTTATGTTTCATTAATGTATGCGCTTTTAACGTGATCAATAATAATGTTAATGTGGCTATGTGTGCGCGCAATGACTTGTACTAGTAATCACATGTCGACTAATTAAAAAATATTTCAACTATTACATTAGTATGTCAAATAATACATTTCCATGTCAGTATAAATAATATAAACTTTCATAAAGTAATTATTCATGTTATTGAATTCATAATTTAATATATAACAAAACTCACACATAAATACAATGTCATTTTATACATTATTTACGACACAATCTACTTTATTTAAGTAGAACTGTTTTAGACGAAAGCCTTAATAAAGTAAATCATTTATGACTATCCTCAATAATTGAAACAGAAATAATTAATCCTAAACTACAAGTTAATACAAGCCGCCGGCAATAAAGTCCGCTCACCTTCCATTGTTTTCATGCCACTTCCGTAGGGCCCATTCTGGCCCCAGTCGAAGGAGCAGTCCGTGCTCCTTTGCTGCGGTACGAACGGGTACCCGAACCCGGAGAGGCCGAGGTCGGCGAGGGGGCCGGACATTAGGCTGCTGATGCTGAAAGCGTTGGCACGCAGAGACATGTTCGTGCTGACATCCATGTGCGGAAAGACGTAAGCCAGCGCGCGCGATAACTGTTCGAGCGGCGCGCCGATAGTCCAAGAATCTTTCGGCTCCCGGAGCCCGCTTGATAGCCTCAATAAGAGGTTTTGGAATCCGAGGTGATAAAACACTCACTGAAGTGAAGTGATAGTTGAATCATTACGCGAACGTATGACAAGTGTGAAAGCGAAGTTTCTTATTCAACAGTATCATTTCATTTCCCGCCCATTTACCTAATTTCGACACCAGCGTTTGCGTCACAATTGAATACTTGGAAATAATGTTGGCACCTTGTGCCCAAGTAATCATTATAATTAACAATTACACGCCCCATTCGAATTAACAATCCATACACACTTTCGGTAAAACGTCCCGTACATCAACAGCTGCGTGGAAAGGCGGGGCCTATCAGGACCAGAACAGCAGGAGCCAAACGATGATTGGTCCGTGCCCTCATATGATCATGGTTCCCACAGGTAGGTAGGGGGAGCTGGCATGCAATTGTAAGGCGGGGCTTCGGCTTGGTTTCTGGAGCCATCAGTCTTTGACGAAAGGCGGAGATAGCGTGGTATTTCTAAGCGCGTGTCATGATGTAGCCGCGATGGTGAATATTATTTAAACAAATGCAATATTGTTTATGTTACTTCTTTCTTGTCTGAAGTAGCGCTTTACAGTGGATAAGCAAATGTTGATGGTATCATTTGCAACAAAAATATGTAAAATACATGGAAAAATGGACTTCATGCTGCAACATTTTTAAAAATACATTTTATGTTACTTCTTTCTTGTCTGAAGTAACGCTTTACAGTGGATAAGCAAATGTTGATCGTATCATTTGCAACAAAAATATGTAAAATACATAGAAAAATGGACCACATGCTGCAACATTTTTATGTAACACATTAGAAAAAAATAGTGATTTTTATGTGATATCTTATTCCTCGGACAAGCTTAATGGTGATTTATGTTTTAATTGTTTTGCCTTTGTTTTCATCTTTATAACAAAATTTTTTTTTTATTTAAACCCTGAGTTGTAAACACTTTACAGAAAAAAATCATAACACTGACTGTTTCGGCAGAAACTGATATTAAATTAGAACTCATGTTTAGTATGCATGTCACGCAATTCAAATAGTTATACATTAGGGAATGGCAAAACGTATATGTGTTTATAATACCGTGAGATTCCACATATTAAATGGAAATATCACCATTGTTATTGCATTTTACATTAAAGGGGCTTTTTCACGTTTGGGTTAATTGACAAAATTGACAAAAAATTGTTTCAGATTCGCAAATTAACGTTTTAGTTCTGATATTTGTGAGAAAACAGTAATACTGAACATTTACCATGTTCTAAAATAGCCATTTTATGCATCTGTTGACGATTTAAAAACCCGAAAATTACAAAGCGTTGCAACGCGAAACGAATTAATAATTTGGAGAGTTCTGTTGTTGGCGTTATATTTTGTGACGAGGATTGCTTATATAATGTATATAAAACGCCTGGCATTGTAACCGGAAGGATGGCCGAGTAGTTTAAGTGGTAGACTTTTTACTCCAGGACTCCATGGGTCAGTGGTTCGAGCCCTGCTGGGTTATCTTTTTTCTTTTTTTAATTTTATTCTTGATTTTTTGCTGGAGCTTTTTATATCAAATGTTAACATTTATCAATAAAAAGTATTTAATTAAAAACTTCAAAACATGCAAAATCTGTGAAAAGGCCCTTTTGAAACGAGAAGTTTCCATTTCTGATTTTCACAGACAGTAAGTTAAATTGACCGTATTCGGCGTTTAAGATCTTAATTTTAATCCGGTACATGGATGTTTGACACATGTATGAAGCCTTTATCGATTTTACACGATAGATCATTCTTTACAATAATAACTTTCTCATTGAGGTTACATCATGTATAGTTATTGCATATTTAAGTACACAAAATGAAAAAAAAATCGTTATATTGGCTTTCATTATAATTATATCATATAAGTTTTAATTCGAAATTCACATATCTAACGAATAAATTGTTTGAATCCTGTGTATAAAGTCGGGGTTTGTTCAGGAGCTACCATTAGCTCATAATCGGACGGCGTAGCTCCTAACCAATCTGGACAAATACTTGACGTACGACCCATTTTCGCATAACGCGGGTCTTTACAGTCAAGGCCAATATAGCGTATGATGGCTCCTGATTTACAGTTTAATACCAAAACAGCGTGTGATGGCTCCAGATTCACAGTTCAATGCCAGTACGTCATGCGATAGCTCTTGATCTACATTTCAAGACTAATACAACGTGTGGTGGATCCTTATTAGCATTTCGAGGCAAAGACAGCGTGTGATTGCTCCTGATTTACATTTCAAGGCAAATACATCGTGTGATGGCTCCAGATTCACAGTTCAAGGCCAATACAATATGTGATGGCTCTTTATTAGAATTTTAAGGCAAAGACAGCGTGTGATTGCTCCTGATTTACATTTCAAGGCCAATACATCGTGTGATGGCTCCTGATTTACATTTCAAGGCCAATACATCGTGAGATGGCTCCAGATTCACAGTTCAAGGCTAATACAACGTGTGAAGGCTCCTTATTAGCATTTAAAGGCAATGACAGTGTGTGATTGCTCCTGATTTACATTTCAAGGCAAAGACAGCGTGTCATTGCCCCTGATTTACATTTCAAGGCAAATGCATCGTGTGATAGCTCCTGATTTACATTTCAAGGCCAATACATCGTGTGATGGCTCCAGATTCACAGTTCAAGGCTAAAACAACGTGTGATTTCAAGGCAAAGACAGCGTGTGATTGCTCCTGATTTGCATTTCAAGGCAAATACATCGTGTGATGGCTCCTGATTTACATTTCAAGGCCAATACATGGTGTGATGGCCCCAGAATCACAGTTCAAGGCTAATACAACGTGTGATGGCTCCTAATTATTAGCATTTCAAGGCAAATATAGCGTGTGATTGCTCCTGATTTTCATTTCAAGGCAAACACAGCGTGTGATGGCTCCTGGTTTTACATTTCAAGGCAAATACATCGTGTGATGGCTCCTGATTTACAGATCAATGCCAATACAGCGTGTGATGGCTCCTTATTATTAGCATTTCAAGGCAAATATAGCATGTGATTGCTCCTGATTTTCATTTCAAGGCAAACACAGCGTGTGATGGCTCCTGGTTTTACATTTCAAGGCAAATACACCGTGTGATGGCTCTTGATTTACAGATCAATGCCAATACATCGTGTGATGGCTCCTGATTTACAGTTCAATGCCAATACAGCGTGTGATGGCTCCTTATTTACAGTTCAAGGCCAATACATTGTGTGATGGCTCCTGATTTACAGTTCAAGGCCAATACATTGTGTGATGGCTCCTGATTATCAGTTCAAGGCCAATACAGCGTGTGATGGCTCCTGATTTACAGTTCAAGGCCAATATAACGTGTGATTGCTCCGGATTTACAGTTCAACGCCAATACATCGTGTGATTGCTCCATATTTCCAGATCAAGGCCAATGCAGCGTGTGATGGCTCCTGATTTACATTTCAAGGCCAATACAGCGTGTGATGGCTCCTGATTTACATTTCAAGGCCAATACAGCGTGTGATGGCTCCTGATTTACATTTCAAGGCCAATACAGCGTGTGATGGCTCCTAATTTACAGTTCAAGGCCAATACATTGTGTGATGGCTCCTGAATTACAGGTCAAGGCCAATATAACCAGTGATGGTTCCTTATTTACAGTTTGACGTCAATACATCTCGTGAAGGCTCCTGATTTACAGTTCGAGGTCAATATATCGTGTGATTGTTCCTTGTTTACAGGTTAAGGCCAAAACAATGTGTGATGGCTCCTGAATTACATTTCAAGGCCAATACATCGTGTGATTGTTCCTTGTTTACAGATCAAGGCCAATACAGCTTGTGATGGCTCCTGAATTACAGTTCAAGGCAAATACAGCGTGTGATGGTTCCTGATTTACAGCTCAAGGTCAATACAATGTGTGATGGCTCCTGATTTACAGTTCAAGGCAAATACAGCGTGTGATGGCTCCTGATTTGCAGTTAAAGACCAATACAGCGTGTGATGGCTCCTGATTTACAGTTCAAGGCCAAAAAAGTGTGTGATTGCTCCTGATATACAGTTCAAGGCATATACGGCGTGTGATGGCTCCTAAATTACAGTTCAAGGCCAATACAGCGTGTGATTGCTCCTGATTTACAGTTCAAGGCCTATACAGCATGTGATGGCTCCTGATTTACAGTTCAAGGCCTATACAGCGTGTGATTGCTCCTGATTTACAGTTCAAGGCATGTACGGCGTGTGATGGCTCCTGAATTACAGTTCAAGGCCAATACAGCGTATGATTGCTCCTGATTTACAGTTCAAGGCCAATACAGCATGTGATGGCTCCTGATTTACAGTTCAAGGCCAATACAGCGTATGATGGCTCTTTCTTTACAGTTCAATGCCAATACAGCGTGTGATTGCTCCTCATTTACAGTTTAAGGCCAATACAGCGTGTGATGGCTCGTGATTATCAGTTCAAGGCCAATACAGCGTTTGATGGCTCCTGATTTACATTTCAAGGCCAATACAGCGTGTAATGGCTCCTGATTTACAGTTCAAGGCCAATACAGCGTGTGATGGCTCCAGATTTACAGTTCAAGGCCAATACAGCGTGTGATTGCTCCTGATTATCAGTTCAAGGCCAATACAGCGTGTGATGGCTCCTGATGTACAGTTCAAGGCCATTACAGCGTGTGATAGCGCCTGATTTACAGTTCAAGGCCAATACAGCGTTTGATGGCTCCTGATTTACAGTTCAAGGCCAATACAGCGTGTGATGGCTCCTGATTTACAGTTCAAGGCCAATACAGCGTGTGATTGCTCCTGATTTACAGTTCAAGATCAATACAGCGTGTGATGGCTCCTGATTTACAGTTCAAGGCCAATACAGCGTGTGATTGCTCCTGATTTACAGTTCAAGGCCAATACAGCGTGTGATGGCTCCTGATTAACAGTTCAAGGCCAATACATTGTGTGATGGCTCCTGATTTACAGTTCAAGCGTGTGATGGCTCCGGATTATGAAAGGGAGTTAAAGAAAATATTTGATTTGAGCCGTGCTCTGTGAAAATGGGGTTTAATGCATGTGCGGACTGCACAGGCTTATCTGAAAAGACACTGTACGCACATGCATTGAATCAACTTTTCATATAGCACGGCTCATTTATATAAAGTGAGATATCTTGCGTAAAAAGTTTTTATTCTTTTGTATATATAACGCAAATAACTCCAAATAACAAATCCTTTACTTATGTTATGAACCGCTATCAATCTGAGACCCTTTCAAGTTGAGTTAAGCAAAAATGAAGCCATGTACCGATAGGCGGTATTGATGGCATAAAAGATGAACCACTACCAACCTGCACCCAGACAAGCTTCCACTTGAGTTCTGACGCTAATCGAGATAATATTAACAATTGTCTTCTATTACTATGCATCATATTAACATCCACGTGAGGTTCAACAGTCGTATTGCATTATATAAGTAATACGTCCATATCAATCTGATAAGCTGATACGTTCTGTTTTGCATAAAATAAATGTGGATATCCATTCATGTGCGTCTTTACAAACGCCACTTCTTGTAAGGTTTTTAATATCATAGCGGCCTGATGAACCCTTCTTAATCTGTGACCAGGCAACCTTGAACAGCTTATACGGCTGATTACATGGTTTGAAGACATTGGACCCCTATAAATCTGCACCCATGGCACTTTATGCGTATACGGTCATAATTGTATTAGGAATAAATGAACCTCTTTCAATCTCCGTCGAGTCAACCTTTACCATTTGCGTCTTTACCATAGAATTATTACGGGTTCGTTTTTAGATTTTAAGTGCGTTGGAGAACAAACTCCAACTCAAACGAAAATCTACGAAACAACACGGTACCAATGTCACTGTTCTCGATTTTGTCGTCTCGAGATATCGTATCTTTAACAGTATAAAGAGCAAGAGAGTATGCACGATTTTTCAAATATTTATGAATTTATATAAAATGTGTAAAAAAATTATGATACATATATTTCAATATAAATTAAAATAAAATTTAAGAAGAATATGTGTCAAAAATGCAAAATAAGCCAGATATTTAATTCTGAGCTCGAAAATGACTGTACAGTTGAATTCGCCAGCATTTATATCATGCATGTACGGTGTGAATCTAAATTTAGTTTTAGTGCAGATTCGTTCATACGACACACAGGCACAATTTTGTTTTACGGATGATTTTAATTTCCTGCAACGGTATCTATTCATACGACACACGAACTCTTAACTCCGATCCTAATAAAAAGACGAATGCTTCGGTTATTGTAGGAAAATATGTACGAAATATCTTCGTCACAATCTGCTCGGGACGCCAATTTGTCTTTGCTGCATTTTATGAAATTCGTTTTCAATGTATAATTGTTCGTGCCTATTTTGTGTAATTGTAACATATTTTTCAATATATTACAATTTAACACATATAAAAATCGTACATACTCTCTTTAATAGACACGTTTGTGTTCCATTTTTTATTGCGTTAGAAGGAGATATATATAGTTTACTTTTACAAACGTTATAGATTATTCGGACAACAAAGTCTACAATTTACAAGAACTGTACACCACAAGTTGAAATGCCAACAAAGCGTTATTCATCTCTGCGATAAGATTTCGCGAGAACATGTTTACATAAACACCGTATCCGGAAGGACAGGTTCTCTATGGTTTTGACATGGAAATAATACCGTTCTGCATTGCACCGACTGTTTGTTAGTAAATGGCGGATAATTGAAAGTCATTTATCATTATCCAGTGCCATCGTGCCAGAGTGTTATGACGATTGCATCCACCTCCCGCGTTCGGTGCTTGTTGTTAGAGTGCAGGTTTGTTTGCTGTCAGTAACTTGCAGATAGATCAAGACATTTCAGGGATATAAAACATTGAGGAACGAGTACGTGCTGAATCAATCACATCATCATGGTTGTCAGAACGCCTATGTCACATCAGAAATGTATTGAATTGTTTACAAACATTGCAATCATATGAGCTTATTGTCTGTCTGTATGTTGAATCAGGTGCAAAATGACAGGTATGTATGCTGCTTTCATATACCTGCTATAAGTTGTTGATATACGCCAATTAAAAGTTAAAACAGAGTCGTGTTTTGAGAGAACTGGGCATAATGCATGTTCGCAAAGTGTCGTCCCAGATTAGCACAGGCTAATGAGGGACGACGCTTTCCGCCTAAACAATATTTTTTGTAAGAAGGGACTTTCTTTAAACGAAAAATACCAATAAAAGCGGAAAGTGTCGTCCCTGATTAGCCTGTGCGGATGTTCAATAAATTGATTAAACATATCGTTTTATTACAACATGCAGCACAACATGTAGCCATTTTAAAATAAATGTATTTCGAGCGTTTATTCAAGTATCAAACATATATTTAATACTATGCGCAATACAAGGACATGGGGCTAACCACTCAAGTGGCAACTGCTATTTAGACAATAGGGCTGATTATTGATGTCCGCCACAGCTCAGCCAAACGTTATCGTTTATAAAACATATACATGTAATATTGTATGTTTGTCATGCATAATTAAAAACTTTAGTGCCATCGTGGCTACACATTAAAATCCAGAGGGCGAGAATGCGATAACGCGAGAGTACGATGACGAGAATGCGACAATACGATGACGACAGTGCGACAATACGATGGCGAGAATGCGGAGTACGATGACGAGAATGCGACAAAACGATGGCGACAATACGATGGCGAGAATGCGAGAACGCGATGAAGGGAATGCGATAGCATTGTCGCATTCTCATCGTCGTACTCTCGCGTTCTCGCATTCTCGCACTGTCGCCATCGTAATATCGCAATGTCGCCATCGTATTGTCGCACTGTCGTCATCGCACTGTCGCATTGTCGTCATCGTACTATCGCGTTCTCGCATTCTCGCCATCCCGTTCTCGCATTATCGCTATTGTATTGTCGCACTTTCGTCATCTGTCGCATTCTCGTCATCGTACTCTCACGTTCTCGCCCTTTGGATTTTAATGTGTAACCACGATGGCACTAACGGTATGCCGTAGTATTCCGTATCAGAGCGATTCATTGTATTCCCATTGAAGTTTTCAATTATGCATGGCAAACACATTATATTACATGTATATGTTTTATAAACGATTACGTTTATCTGTGGCGGACATCTGTAATCAGTCCTATTGTCTTAATATAAAATAGCAGTTGCCACTTGAGTGGTTAGCCCCATGTCCTTGTATTGTGCATAGTGTCAAATACATGTTTGATACTTGAATAAACGCTCGAAATACATTTATTTTTAAAATGGCTAAGAGTAGTAAATGATCAATAACCAGTGCTTCAGTGCTTGTCAGTCGGATGATATAGTAACTTAAGTTATGAAATTAACATATCAAGAGCTTTTTGAAAAGAAATCTCAGATGATATCATCATTATGAATCAATTATCACCAAGCTATAGCGATTACGAATTTACGAACCCAGGGTGTAATTACTTCTCCAGTATTCTCTTCCGTCCATCAAACGGACCTGATTGGCAGTGTTCGCCCGACCCCCCTGGGCATACCCACGGGAAAATAAGCCCAAATAGCTTCAAGATAATACATACTGGTACAATGCGAACTTTGAAGTTCCAATTACCAACAGAAAAGCAGGGTGAACATCAACTAATTATCTGGCTAAAGTCAACAAAATTCACATGAGAGAGTGATTGATCTGGCTTATCATGCTATTTTTGTTAAATTTGAGAGTATCAAGCAAGAAACAATACAGACATAACGGGCTTCCCGTATATTAAATTGTACGTCTGGTGCTAATAACCGAAGGTAACAATAATAATAGGAACTGAACTTATAGTTCTAAATGAGTAAAGGTAAAATAACGGAGTATCAACATTGTCCGCGAAATCGTAAATAAAGAAAAACAAACATCAACATTCATAATTTCTGCTTGTCAACAAATAAATAAAAATGTACTAAAATGAACGTATCATGGTTTGCTATCATGTTCTCAATGACAATATTCTTAGTAGTCGACAATTATTGCATTCTTAAACTTCCTTATTAACTTGTTCACACACTTCATCGCTTAAGGTGCACCGGCTCCACACTAAATAAACCTCTATGGCTATTTCAGCAATGTCGATCAGTTTTCTCATTTCAGCAATGTCGATCAGTTTTCTCACATGTTCGTGCCCAGGAGGTCCCTGCTACATTGATATCCCGTGCAGTGCACGGAATAAAGATTACACTCTACTATACCGCGGCTAATCGTTACACTATCAAATTCGCATGATTGCTTAACCAGATGTAAGGCCTTTGTTAAGACATAGCTCTGCGATGTTAGGAAAGCCATACCGTTGAGTCTGGTAACCGATGAGGACAAGCTATAAAACACGAAATGCCGAAGGCGATGGCCCGACCGCTGATTTTCCCTTATCATGTTTTAAATACGGCGAATACTAGTGTGTTATCCCCCACGATATGCGAAGGGATATTGTTTTGGCGTTGTCCGTCCGTCCTATCGTCCGTCCGTCCGTCCGTTTGGCACTTTTGTGTCCGAAGCCATATCTTGGAAGTGCTTGAGCGGATTTCATCAAAACTTGGTATGAGTATAAATATATATATATATATATATATATATATATATATATATATATATATATATATATATATATATATATATATATATATATATATATATAGCGAGCGCGATGCTTTTACATCGAACATTTGCTCATCATGCAAGGAGAGGAACTTTCCGGAAAGAGGGTTTCATTGTGGGGTGATATTTTTAAAACTGGGGCTTGGTATTTTTGGGGGGAAGTGTCTTACAGATGTTAAAATGAAATTATTTACATTTTTAGCTCAACTGGCCAGAGGCCAGCGGGGCTAATGTCATGGTACTGTGTCCGTCGTGCGTGCGTCTGTGCGTGCGTCTGTGCGTGCGTGTGTGCTTCCGTGCGTTAACTTATCTTTAAACATCTTCTCCTAAACTACTGGTACAATTCTGATGAAATTTCTCAGGAATGTTCCTGGGGTGAACCTCTTTCAAATTTATTCAAATTATGCCCCTGGGGTCAAATTTGACCCTGCCCCGGGGGTCACAAAATTGAAAATTTGCTTATATAAGGCCTATTTTGTGAAAACTTTCAAAAGCTTCTCGTCCATAACCATTGCGCCTAGGGCTACCAAATTTGGTACGTAGTGACATCTTATAGTCCTCTACCAAGTTTCTTCAAATTATGCCCCTGGTCTCAACTTTGACCCTGCCATGGGGTATCAATGTTGAACATATGCTTAAATAAGGCCTATTTTGTGCAAACTTTCAAAATATTTTTGTACATATCCGTATGGCATAGGGCTACCAAATTTGGTATCTAGTGACATTTAATAGTCTTCTACCAATAATGTTCAAATTAAGCCCCTGGGATCAAATTTGGCCTTTCCCCAGGGGTCACAAAATTGAACATATGCTTTTATTGGGCATATTTTGTGCAAACTTAAAAATCTTATAGTCCATAACCATTGGGCCTATTTATACCAAATTCGGTATGTAGTGAAACCTAATAGTTCTCTACTTAGTTTGTTCAACTTATGACCCTGGGGACAAATTTGACCCTGCCCCGGGGGTCACAAAAATGAACATATTCTTAAATAAGGCCTATTTTGTGCAAACTTTAAACATCTTCTTGTTCATAATTATAGAGCCAAGGGCTACCAAATTAGGTATGTAGTGACATCTAATAGTCCTCTACCAAATGTGTTCAAATTATTCCCCTGGGCTTAAATTCGACGCTGCCCCGGGGGTCACAAAACTGATTGATTTTTACCAGGGGAGATATATGCGGCCGTGTGGCTGTGACCACCACCACCAACAACAACATCTTGTAAACATAAGATAAAACCCTGACATTTAGTGCCATTTAAGGTCAGATGGTGACTGCTTACAAAGGAATTGAAGTAAGAACATGTGTTATGCATGTTTTTCTTATAAACTGACAACAGTCGGGTTTTATTTAAATATGTCGAAAGTGACCATATATCCGGATAAAAATATTTCGGATGACATGTTAAGTTCATGAACATAACTTTTTCAAGAAAAGTCAATGTATGATACTGCAATGTAAACTCAAACTTTGTATCCAAGAGAAGGTGTTGAAATTAATGAAGTGCAATGTTCTTAACTATGGTATATGCTGCGATTTAATTACTTATGATTCATTGTTCTATTTGTGAATCGTGACTCATGAATTTTGGATATGATTGTCAATTGCTCAACGATCCATATATATGTCTGACCATTTTATATTTTTCTTTATATAAGTTATGAATTGATCTTAGAAGTCGAATGTATTACTCAATTAAATACATTTATAAATATAAAGAAATGATCTTTAGATTATCATAATATTCTCAGGTCTGTTGGTTTTAGGGATGTGTGGGTTGTTAACTATATTTTGAGATGCTTCTTTACAAAGAAAGATGCTACTATTGTATTTGTTAAAAATGTGTGAAAGGCTGTTAGAAGGAACCAGAGATTATTAACCCTTTACCAAACACTAACAGGATTTTACGGGTTTTTAGCGAAGCAATTACTCCTTTTATCACAATTATTTCTACCCTACCTGATAATTTCCTTCATATTCCATTACAATTTAATTGTCATCTGAAACCTCTTTCATTAAAGGCTGATGCACGTCGAAAAATACGTTAATTCGTCACTACACAAACAACACAATTTTTCATTTAATATGAGCATAAAATATCGTTTACATCCGAACATAACGAAAAAGGCAAATTTGTTCGAAACGACCCGGAACAAAAAAATCAAAACAAGTTTTTGTTGAAAGAAAAGGGGTGTTACAACCCGTTTTGTAATAAAAACCCGAATTGTAATGATTATTACAAAGTGGTTCGCGATGTATTATTACATTTCGGGTCGACAGTAACAACCCGTTTTGTAATAAAAACCCGAAATGTAATAAATTTGATCATGTCCATTAAATTAGAGATACATACTTTTTTAGAAGTTTTTTTTCATGTTAAAATTAGTTTTAGAGTAGGTACTGACTGTTCCCCCGACCTTTGTTCTTATAGACTCCGTCAACAAATCATGAATGTAATAATTTATTACAAAGTGGGTTGCGATGCATTATTACATTTCGGGTCGACAGTAACAACCCGTTATGTAATAAAAACCCGAAATGTAATCAATTGTACCATGTTCGATAAAGTCCGAGATAAGTCTTGTTTATATTCATTTTAAAGCTTAAATAAGTTTGAGAGTAGGTATTGACACTGTATAGAGTAGGTATTTAGAGTAGGTATTTAGGGTAGGTATTCCCCCGACATTTGTTCTTGTAGACTCAATCAACAAATCATGAATGTAATAATTTATTCAAAAGTGGGTTGCGATGCATTATTACATTTCGGGTCGACAGTAACAACCCGTTTTGTAATAAAAACCAGAAATGTAATAAATGTGATTATGTCCATTAAATCAGAGATACAGACTTGTTTAGAAGTTATTTTCATCTGTAAATTAGTTTTAGAGTAGGTATTGACTGTTCCCCCGACCTTTGTTTTTATAGACTCCATCAACAAATCATAAATGTTATAATTTATTTCAAAGTGGGTTACGATGCATTATTACATTTCGGGTCGACAGTAACAACCCGTTTTGTAATAAAAACCCCAAATGTAATAAATTTTATCATGTCTATTAAATCAGAGATACAGACATTTTAGAAGTTATTTTCATGTTTAAATTAGTTTTAGAGTAGGCATTGACTGTTTCTCCGACCTTTGTTCTTATAGACTCCATCAACAAATCATGAATGTAATCATTTATTACAAAGTGGGTTGCAATGCATTATTACATTTCAGGTCGACAGTAACAACCCGTTTTGTAATAAAAACCCGAAATGTAGTAAATTGACTCCACCAACAAATCATGAATGTTATAATTTATTACAAAGTGGGTTGCGATGCATTATCTCATTTCGGGTCGACAGTAACAACCCGTTTTGTAATAAAACCCCGAAATGTAATAAATTATATCTTGTCCATTAAATCAGAGATACAGACTTGTTTAGATGTATTTTCCATGTCTAAATTAGTTTTAGAGTAGGTATTAACTGTTCCCCCGACCTTTGTTCTTATAGACTCCATCAACAAATCATGAATGTAATAATTTATTACAAAGTGGGTTGCGATGCATTATTACATTTCGGGTCGACAGTTACAACCCGTTTTGTAATAAAACCCGAAATGTTATAAATTTTATCATGTCTATTAAATCAGAGATACAGACTTGTTTAGATGTTATTTTCATGTTTAAATTAGTTTTAGAGTAGGTATTGACTGTTCCCCCGACCTTTGTTCTTATAGACTACATCAACAAATCATGAATGTAATAATTTATTACAAAGTGGGTTGCGATGCATTTTTACATTTCAGGTCGACAGTAACAACCCGTTTTGTAATAAAAACCCGAAAAGTAATACATGTTATCATGTCCATTAAATCAGAGTTACAAACTTTTTTAGAAGTTATTTTCTTGTTTAAATTAGTTTTAGAGTAGGTATTGAATGTTCCCCCGATCTTTGTTCTTATAGACTACATTAACAAATCATGAATGTAATAATTTATTACAAAGTGGGTGGCGATGCATTATTACATTTCGGGTCGACAGTAACAACCCGTTTTGTAATAAAAACCCGAAATGTAATCAATTGTACCATGTTCGATAAAGTTCCAGATACAGTCTTGTTTAAATTCTTTTTCAAGTTTAAATTAGTTTTAGAGTAGACTTTGACACTGTTACGAGTATGTATTTAGAGTAGGTATTTAGGGTAGGTATTCCCCCGACCTTTGTTTTTATGGACTTCATCAACAAATCATAAATGTAATAATTTATTACAAAGTAGGTTGCGATGCATTATTACATTTCGGGTCGACAGAAACAACCCGTTTTGTAATAAAAACCCGAAATGTAATAAATGTTATCATGTCCATTAAATCAGATATACAGACTTTTTTAGAAGTTATTTTCTTGTTTAAATTAGTTTTAGAGTAGGTATTGACTGTTCCCCCGACCTTTGTTCTTATAGACACCATCAACAAATCATGAATGTAATAATTTATTACAAAGTTGGTTGCGATGCATTATTATATTTCGGGTCGACAGTAACAACCCGTTTTGTAATAAAAACCCGAAATGTAATACATGTTATCATGTCCATTATTTAAATTAGCGATACAGACTTTTTTAGAAGTTATTTTCTTGTTTAAATTAGTTTTAGAGTAGGTATTGACTGTTTCCCCGACCTTTGTTCTTAAAGACTACATCAACAAATCATGAATGTAATAATTTATTACAAAGTGGGTGGCGATGCATTATTACGTTTCGGGTCGACAGTAACAACCCGTTTTGTGATAAAACCCCGAAATGTAATCAATTGTACCATGTTCGATAAAGTTCCAGATACAGTCTTGTTTAAATTCATTTTCAAGTTTAAAGGGATCTTTTCACGCTTTGTTAAATTGACAAAATTGAAAAAAGTTGTTTCAGATTCGCAAATTTTCGTTTTAGTTATGATATTTGTGAGGAAACAGTAATACTGAACATTTACCATGGTCTAATAGAGCAATTATATGCATCTTTTGACGATTTTAAAACCTAAAAATTATAAAGCGTTGCAACGCGAAACGATTGAATAATTTGGAGAGTTCTGTTTTTGTCGTTAAATTTTGTGAAACTACGAAGATTGCTTATATAATGTATAAAATACGTTTAGCATGTGTACTCGGCGGAATAGCTCAGTAGGCTAAAGCGTTTTTACTTCAGGAATCTGGCAGGACTCCAGGGGTCACTGGTTCGAAACCTGGTCCGGGCAATGTTCTTTTCCTTTTTTTAATTTTATTCTTGATGTTTTACTGGAGCTTTTACGATCCAATGTTTACATTTATCGATATAAAGCGTTTAATGAATAAGTTAAAAAAAATGCCAAAATCTGTGAAAAGGCCCCTTTAAATTAGTTTTAGGGTAGGTTTTGACACTGTTTAGAGTATGTATTTAGAGTAGGTATTTAGGGCAGGTATTCCCCCGACCTATGTTCTTATAGACTCCATCAACAAATCATGTATGTAATAATTTATAACAAAGTGGGTTGCGATGCATTATTACATTTCGGGTCGACAGAAACAACCCGTTTTGTAATAAAACCCCGAAATGTAATAAATTTTATCATGTCCATTAAATCAGAGGTACAGACTTTTTTAGAAGTTGTTTTCTTGTTTAAATTAGTTTTAGAGTAGGTATTGACTGTTCCCCCGACCTTTATTCTTATAGACTACATCAACAAATCATGAATGTAATTATTTATTACAAAGTGGGTTGCGATGCATTATTACATTTCGGGTTGACAGTAACAACCCGTTTTGTAATAAAAAACCGAATTGTTATAAATTTTATCATGTCCATTAAATCTGACATACAGACTTTTTATGAAAAAGAAAAAAAACAGTATTTGACCGACATTAACCTTTACCTGAAGTGAATTTCAAAAATCTTAAATTGTTATTTCTGTAAAGATATTGAAACTGTTTCGCACCTATTTATAGAATGTCCTTTTGTAGTCCCCTTAATAAAACTGTTATATCTTTGTTAAATATTGGCTCAGAATCAAAAATCACTCTTTCTGAAAAGATGTTAAGGTTTTTTTATTTTAAAGCAGATAGTGCTGGACATAATTACACAATTTTAGTGATCTTATCTATTTCCAGATTGCTATTTGGCATTTGCAAAATCAAACAAAACATCATAAAAAAACAGTTTAAAGTTATCGATAGTCTTACTTTGTTTTTGTCATTATTTAGTTTAGAATTTTTGTTGATTTTAAAAGATTGAATTACTCTCAATTTGTTGAATCATGGGGATTGTATGATATTATCGCCCCTGTTAATAATGAACTTGTTTTCGGGGCAGATAGTTTTGTTGAATTTTATGTTGAAAGATTTAAACTGTACTTGTATTACTTTTGAATATGATTGATGTCCCATTCAGCCAGGAAATGTTGGAACTCCTGGGAACTGTAATAGCTAACGCCATCAGACACTCCCTCCCTCCCTCCCTCCCTCCCTCCCTCTCTCCCTCTCTCCCTCCCTCCCTCTCACCCTCCCTCCCTCCCTCCCTCCCTTGATTTTAAAAGATTGAATTACTCTCAATTTGTTGAATCATGGGGATTGTATGATATTATCGCCCCTGTTAATAATGAACTTGTTTTCGAGGCAGATAGTTTTGTTGAATTTTATGTTAAAAGATTTAAACTGTACTTGTATTACTTTTGAACATGATTGATGTCCCATTCAGCCAGGAAATGTTGGAACTCCTGGGAACTGTAATAGCTAACGCCATCAGAGACTCCCTCCCTCCCTCCCTCCCTCCCTCCCTCCCTCCCTCCCTCCCTCCCTCCCTCCCTAGTTCATCTCATCCCACTTAATAATATCTTTTTACATTTATCATTGTTTGATGAAAAAATATTAGAACTAAGGTCTGGGGAATTAATGGACATGAAACAATTTATTACATTTCGGGTTTTTATTTCAAAACGGGTTGTTACTGTCGACCCGAAATGTAATAATGCATCGCAACCCACTTTGTAATAAATTATTACATTCATGATTTGTTGAAAATAACTTTAAACAAGACTGTATCTCGTACTTTATCGGACATGGTACAATTTATTACATTTCGGGTTTTGATTTCAAAACGGGTTGTTACTGTCAACCCAAAATGTAATAATGCATCGCAACCCACTTTGTAATAAATTTTTACATTCATGATTTGCTGATGGAGTCTATAAGAACAAAGGTCAGGGGAATACCTACCCTAAACACCTACTCTAAATACCTACTCTAAACAGTGTCAATGCCTACTCTAAAACTAATTTAAACTTGAAAATGAATTTAAAAAGACTGTATCTGGGACTTTATCGAACATGGTACAATTGATTACATTTCGGGGTTTTATTACAAAACGGGTTGTTACTGTCGACCCGAAATGTAATAATGCATCGCAACCCACTTTGTAATAAATTATTACATTCATGATTTGTTGATGGAGTCTATAAGAACAAAGGTCGGGGGAACAGTCAACACCTTCTCTAAAACTAATTTAAACATGAAAATAACTTCTAAAAAAGTCTGTATATCTGATTTAATGGACATGATCAAATTTATTACATTTCGGGTTTTTATTACAAAACGGATTGTTACTGTCGACCCGAAATGTAATAATGCATCGCAACCCACTTTGTAATAAAGTATTACATTCATGATTTGTTGATGGAGTCTATAAGAACAAAGGTCGGGGGAACAGTCAATACCTACTCTAAAACTAATTTAAACATGAAAATAACTTCTAAAAAAGTCTGTATCTCTGATTTAATGGACATGATAAAATTTATTACATTTCGGGTTTTTATTACAAAACGGGTTGTTTCTGTCAACCCGAAATGTAATAATGCATCGCAACCCACTTTGTAATAATTATTACAATTCGGGTTCTTATGACAAAGCGGGTTGTAACAAAGCTTTTAAATCTGAGATGTAACTTCTCTTCGATCTAGAGTCAAAATGTAATCGCGCATTTCTGTCGTCACTGGTTATTCCACTTTTCAATTTATACTTGTTGTTTGCTTCATCGCACGTTCAGTTGAATAAATCAAAACATTAATCTATTGTCGTTCTTCTTCAAATACATTTACCGGAATACACATATATTATCAAGCTACATTATTCTTGAACATTTCCAAGCGCAAAGATTTGTAATGAACATCTCGACCTGTTAAAGATGAAAACGCTTTGCATGGTATTTTGCAACTGTAATGTATGAGTGAAAACTACTCGCGATCGATTTCCTTCCGTCGACGACGGTTTTGTATAGTTACTACTCGTTGTGCCTGGGGTCACAGGTAAACATAGCCAATTAAAGGTTTACTTGTCCATGTGGATCTTTCTGTAAGAGCTTTTTCGAAACATGCTATCCTCTCGTTCGCTTATTTGCAATAACTACCTTGTCTGTTAGTCTTCACAGATATACTGGCATCAGCTTGCCGTGTATGTTGTATTAGTCTTGGATGTATAGAGGTTGGCTTTTTTCACTAACCAACCCGTATACGCGCAGCCTTTAATAATTATAACTCAATATTCTTTTGAACCAAGCTTCATGTCCACGTGTCGAATTACTTTTCTCTCAAGTTTTAATTATGCATTGTATAATCGTACTAATCAATGTTTGTGTAGTTTACATTATATACGTTATTTTATTACAGAGAGTCACACTGAATGTAATTATTCAAACTTTTGACTATATGATGAGCACAGTCTATATAATTATAGCTTTTGAGCCGCTTAAGCTCCGTATGTAGACTCTGATTTCTGGTCTTCACTTGACATATAGTACCTCATAAATTGTAATTTAAATTCAATAAAAAAAGAAATTATTCGACTTTATTTCCAGACAGATGTCGAATAGTAATGTGATTATTGAAAACGAACAACACCATTGGTTGCATTTCACATATGATTGTATGCATAGTTGTAAATTTTTTATACAATATCCCATATGTTAGGAACTGCCATGAAAGAAAAGACGCTTAAAGAAGTATACCGTCGTCAAAATGAATTATTTTTGTATGTATTAATAACAAAATAATACTATTTCTAGATTTAACACACCATGGTCTATGCTTGTCTATGGAAATGGGATATACCCCATAATATGGCTTTATGGCTGAAACAAAGGGGTAAAATACCACTTTAACATGTTATATTCAATTTAATTATATGTACCAATCATAACAGATAACAGCAAAATTTAAGATGTGTTAAAATTAATGCTTTAACAAACAAACAACAATTAATCAGAATTGCATAACTAATAACTTACTTTAAAAAACTGAAAAAATACTTCGTGTTTACATGATTAAAACAAGTACAAAATATAATAAGCACATGTTAAGGAATATGATTTTCATATAAAAAATAGAGTAGATTCTTCAATTAAATACTTTTTTAAATAGTGATTGCGAAAAAATAACACTTTTTTAGAATACGAACGTAATACACAAACAAAAACAAGCAGTTACTGCTCAACTCTGCAGAATAATTGACATGCATAACATATTCTATTCTGGACCAAGAAGCAACCATGTCAAAGTATACCCAAGACCTTTTTCTGAAGTTGCTGCGGGTCTGAATATTTGAACAATCCCCAAAAATTATATGTTTTCCAATTTGCTTAACATTTTCCCAATATTAGATTTTACGATAACATTCCAAATACATTTTTCTGTAAAATAACAATCACAATCTTCTAAAAACATTCTCTGTCTAGTCTAGAGAGTTTTAAAACACATATGACGTCTGAGTTTCATTTAATGGACTTAAATATAATAACCTAGGTTGGTATGCAATATCTAAAAAATCACCCCTGCCCTTCATATGGTATCAATGTATTGCCATTTATAATATACAATTACAAAAAGAAGAATACATAAACCAAATACACTTATACTTAGCCCAAAATAGTACACTAAGGTTATATATTTAGTGCTGTGAAGACTGATAAAAGATAGTGTTGAAACTGTTTTATTTACTTTCAAAACTTCATACAAACAAATCTAAGACCTTCATATAATGAGTTATGTGTTAAATTTTGTTGGTTTGTAATAGAAGACAACGCTCAAATAGTATTATGCGCACAATTTTCCTAAAATATCAAAACTACCTTATTTATTTATTTTCCCTAATTGAAGGATTCCACCACTCGATATTTTTTTATTATATCAGGTACATTTCCCCGGTATAATAGGCTTGATTATTAGTCTATATAGTTCCATTCAGAAACTGTTACAGTTAGTCAATCAAACTTTTACATTTGCATTATGTAGCTAAATAATTTAATAGACGTGTTTTACATGTCCATATAAAGCAATTATCAAGATCAATTATTTATCAGCGAGTCGGTGACGAGGCTCTGAATGTAATGGCAGTGATATGAATTGCTTATACAGCATTTGTGAGATGTTCTTAAGATGTTTATTGATTTTAAAGCCTTTATAATAATGACTTATTTGTGTAATCAGAATAATATGATCTTAATTGCTAAAAGTAAAAAGCTTACCAAAATCATTTAGAATAATTATGTTGTTTGTGTCATTTGCGAAAACAAGGAATTGCCTATGTTTTAGGTCGGCCATTTTGGCAGGCATCTTGGATTTACGACCCGTGGGCATACAATTTATATCCGGAACAAACAATTTCGTTTACCCAAGACAATGCAAAACATCATCAGCATATTAAACAAAGGTTCCAATCATGCACCGTGGACCTCCGTTCCTACTTATACATGCATCAATCATAACCCGTGTGATAATAATTATCATATAGTACTATATTTGAAGTGCAAGTACTACACATTCCAACACATTCGCACTATGTATTGTTTTTATTTATATGTGACCATTGTTGATGACTTTGGTTTGGCTGTAACAGCAACACCAGCAACAGTATTAGTAACACAAACACTTATTCTTATAGCGCAGTGTTTTTTTTCCGCCATTTTGGGAATGGTGCCGGGTCTCTTTCGATAGGAAAAAATCGCGGCGTTTTGACCAAAATTGGAAAATTATCGTTGTTGGATTTTTGCTAACAAATGTTTCAAACATGAAAATATAAAAGTTTTTTAAATATTAAATTTTATAAAGTGTAACTTGTAGAGCTGGATGGGAGATTAACTAAATATTGATCCAATAAAAACAACATTTTTGTTTGAAATCTTTAAATAGGAATGTTAAGGCCCCATTTGGGAAAAATATGTATTTTTTCCATTGGGAATGGGGTCAGATACCGGCCCCGATTTTAAACAAAAAAAACAACACTGTAGTGATGACTCTTTTTAAATAGAAGTGATATTTTTGGACACCCCTCGCACTTTTACACACACTACAATAACTACTTAGCAAAACAATATTAAACATGTACACACATTTATTTAGAGCACTTTTTAAAATAATGAAAACCAAACAGACAAGAACACATCGTTTATTCAACTCAAGTATACACAATATACAAAAGGGCAATATAACAAAGCAAGATCATTAAGAATATTATAAACTTCTGGATATATTAACTATAGGGATTTGCATGAACACAATAAATGGAATATGGAGAGGGGTGGAGGAGGTACCATAGGTGGGTATTAGAAGTACAAAAATTAACGACAATTAGTGGTTTGTGGTCGGAGATGTGCGGTGTAGCAATGAGTTTTCCACACGGCGTTTATGCAGCTTATTTTCTACAGCGATAGTCGTTTGCTGTAGGATATCGATGATTATTTTAATTCTGGTAATAAATCAAGACACTAAAATCATGGAGAAAGAATTGTTGCGTGGAGATGGAACCATGTGGCTATTGTTGTGGATGTTTAAATCTACAAACAATCATTCTTTGAGCGTGGTTCACGGGGGCGCAAGACAACTCGCCCCAGAGCCAACTCGCCCCAAGACCACTCGCCCCCCCCCCAAAAAAAAATAGTAAACTCGCCCAAAATATATTAGACAACTTGCCCCAACCAAAAGACAACTCGCCCCTTTTTTGTTCTGATATATTTTATCTTAAAATATTTTGTTCATTAAATATTTGTTTAGTTTGATGTATTATATTCGTGATTATTATAACGGAAATGTAGTTTTATGCTGTTGTTACTTGTATTTCAAAAATAAGCGCCATTAAGTCCGTCTTGTTTTGAAAATAGGCGAATTGTTAAACGTGAATTTTAACGGCATGCTTTCATTTGCTGTTCAAATATTTTTTATAGAGACACATTTATGATAGTTTGGTTTGATTAAAGAATAAAGGAATGCCTTTGTGTAAGTCATGTTTTGAAAGCGCGTGAATTGTCGAAAATTAATTATGCTGGAATGCTTTCATTGTCTGGTCACATATGTATTAATAAGACATACGGTATGACAGTTTGGCGTGATTTAATAATAAATAAGGTAAACGAGCTTAATCAGACAACAATGCTGTTTTCAAAGTTATTATGAAGGCTGTCTATATATAAAGAGAGCATTTGAATGAGCCCAAAGTATGTTTTTTTTTGTGTCGGATATTACTATTTGTTATATCGAATATGATCGTTAGTTGTGTGGGTTTCAGTGCATCTGCCATGGCAGAGAAGTGAAAAAAAGGACCACATTTATATAAATAGTTCCAACTTTATATACATTGTTCCAACGTATTTGCTTTTTTGATGTCGGAAACAATGCGGCGTACGTCTCCTCTTTTAGACATTGCAGCTGATCGTAAGAATTATGCCGCCACCCTTACTTCGTTACGTCAACTTTCAGAAGAGGGTGTGGCTGGTTGAAGGTCCCGGAACAAAAATGAGAGTTGAGTTTCAGGTTATGCAATTTACCGTTCTCCAAACGGAGCTGCTGTCAAGCGACACGTACAATCTCAAGGCTTAATGCCACATTCAGCCCAAATTAAAGGGATAGGCCTCTTATTTTTAGATAAACAGAACAAATATCAAATTCACATGGGCTTGTTATAATAAATTCGTTTCCACCCTAAACCTTGTGCTTGTTTCGAATTGCGATCATGTAATTAGTACCAATGTCACTTTTGACGAACAATGAACGTCGGACGTAATTGAACATAATATATATCGAGGTCACCAGGTGATTGTCAAGGTCAGAGGGGTTTACATAAGGACATAAGGTAAATATGCTTTCTTTAGAGGGAAGTTAGACGACTTTTACATTTAGTTTAAAAGAGATAATGGATTTGCATGATTGTTTTAAGACCGACCGACCATCCAATGAACGGATGGTTAGATACAAAACACAATACCCATTATTTAACATGGGAACCATAATGAAACTGTATTTAATCAAACAGGGCGTTCAGATATAAGAGGCTAAGTATCTGATCACAACAATTAATAATTCGGCGCCGAAACAAGTGGCACATTAGATCATGACTTTTATGTTAAAAATATATTCAGCATCTATCTCGGTGTTCATTTAACAATACAAAACCAAAGAACGTCGACACTAGCTAGTAATTTTGTAAGGAATCCCTAACGTTATAACGTTCAACCAAATCAAAACAACCAGCAATTTATATCAATTTAATTTGTGATTGTTCCATAAATACATATTTTATATTATACTTATAAGTGTATGACGTGTACAGATGTATGCATGAAATAAGTTTAAATTTATCTTTGATAATTTAAGCAGTCTTAAAGGGGCCTTTTCACGTTTGGGTAAATTGACAAAATTGAAAAAGGATGTTTTAGATTCACAAATTTTCGTTTTATTTATGATATTTGTGAGGAAACAGTAATACTGAACATTAACCATGCTCTAAAATAGCCATTATATGCATCTTTTGACGATTTAAAAACCTGAAAGTATTAAGCGTTGCAACGCGAAACGAATGAATAATTTGGAGTGTTCAGTTGACGTCATTATATTTTAAGAAACTACGAGGATTGCTTATATAAAGTATAAAATACATCTGTGTTTGTAACAGGAATAATGGTCGAGTGGTCTAAATGGTAGACTTTTTACTCAGGACTCCAGGGGTAAGTGGTTCGAGCCCTGCTGAGCGTTACTTATTTTTGGTTTTTTAAATTTTATTCTTGATTTTTTACTGGAGCTTTTTAGATCCAATGTTTACATTTATCAATATAAAGCATTAATGACAAACTTCAAAACATTCCAAAATATGTGAAAAAACCCCTTTAACAGCTATGCAGACTCTTTGTGCTGTCAAACTTAAACGGTAACTTAATTTAAGTTTTGACGTTCAAATTTAAGTTGACAAATCTGTTCGACAAACTATTCTAGTCATCAACCTTCAACCGTAATTTTTTAGAAACATATCGAAAACTGAGCGAAAAATGTTCTCTAAGATCACTTTAGCCCTTTGTAAATGTATTTGTAGGTAAACCGTTTGAAGCGCATGCAAAGTACAACATGAGTTGAGAGTGCTATATATTAAAATATTATGACAATTTACAATTGCGGTGTAACGTTTATGCTTAAAGCTGCAATATAGGTAAATAAACAATAACTCCCTAATTTCCAGTTCCTTTTGTGTGGCTCTATTATTCATGTGTTATTGCGATTCCATCTTTAAGGCTTTGCATCAAATTGCTTTTTGACAGAGTAAAAGAACAAAAGTATCTCGTCCGCCATGTCATCAACATATGCTGACTATTGAATGATAATATCATAATTACGTGATGATGAATGTGCATGACTGGATACAACCCCTGAAAGTCTAAATATATATAACGAATTATATAATACACATGATGATACGTGGCGATATTAATACATGCGATTTCAGTCCATAACATGCATTATACAAAGAACTTAATGTTTAAAAACACGCACTCTTTGATAATTAATCGACATTAAATAAATCGACATATGTGGCCTCTTCACTTTCTCTCTCTTGCTCTTTCTCTCGCTCTCTCTCTCTCTCTCTCGTCTCTCTTTCTCACTCTCTCTCTCTCTCTCTCTCTCTCTCTCTCTCTCTCTCTCTCTCTCTCTCTATCTCTCTCTCTCTCTCTCTCTCTCTCTCTCTCTCTCTCTCTCTCTCTCTCTCTCTCTCACTCTCTCTCTCACACTCTCTCTTTCGCTCTCTCTGTCTCTATCGTTCTCTCTCTGTATCTCTCTTTATCTCTCTGCCTTTCTCGCTGCCTCTGTCTGTCTGTCTGCTGTCTGTCAGTCTGCTGTCTGTCTGTATATCTGTATGTCGTTCTGCATGTTTGTATGCCTCTCTCTCTCTCCCAGTCTTACGCTCTCTGTCTCCATCTGTATCTCTCTATCTCTTATTGAACCAACAACGTAACTTTGAAATTACTCGATATCCGTTGGTGCAGTGCAAGGGTTTGAGTACACGTAGTCCTGGATATTCAGGTATGTTTTACGGTATTTGTCAACATTGTTTAACATTTCGCAAAGCTTGTAATAACACTTGCAGTGTTCAAGCTGAGGTTGTGTTGACACGTACATGTATTTTCTGCGAAGAATGCCCATATATTCACCTTTATCGTTACCCAATCTTATAAGATACCCCGCTAACTTCTAAGCATTACTAATTTCAGCTGCATTTATAAACGTGCCTGCTGGGAAATACGTGTAGTTATTTCCTCCACGCACAACCAAAATTGTATCCGAATTAAACCTCTCGAAAAACTTCTCGGTAACATAATCCTGGCAGATGGAGTTTTCAAACGCCGAATACAACTTTGGCTGATTAAGTACTTTATTGATCGCTTGATGGTCGTTTTTCGGAAGCGAACGTTTGCCATCACCGCATGATCTAAAGATGTCAATTTGTAATTAATACTTCTTCAACATTCAAGTCGCACCGTGATTGGACTTGACAATGGCTTACAAACCACGCCGCTCATACCGTTTTTCCTTCAAAGATTGAATTGTTGTTCTTCTTTTCCAGTATCGACTTACTATTGTCCCGAAATAATAACTCTGAAGGTAGAACGGAACAGCCAGAATGGTATACACAAAACAATTACAATATAATTGTAGAAAATAGATTTTAAGAGAAAAAAGTTTGAAAATGAAAGCGAGCAATATTCCAGAGCCAATGCTATTAAAAGCCAAGGCATACACGATACTAACTCGCGAGAATCGGCAAGAGAATTAGCTAAAAATTGTATCAATATACTGAAAGATAATGTCATCTGCATTGTCATCATGGCAGACATATACATCGCACATAGATTACCAAACAAGAACAATACTACTAGATACATTATAGTTAGACTAGTAAGCCGATAGACCATAGGGCATATATAAGAAACGAGGAAGAAACGCGCGGGAAACAAATATTTTCATAAATGAAGACAACACTACGATGAATCTGAATGTTCTGATGTGTTTAAGGAAGAAATGGCTAATGACGTGAGTGATGCATGGTTAAGCAACGGTAAAACCATGTTCAAGAGCCACATTAGCACAATCCTACCGGTAGAGTTCGAAAATTACGAACGTTGGATAAACTTACCATGGCCCCAACACAACATCAAAATAAAATAAAAACTTCTGCCACAAATCATATATTTTTGTGAACAGTATATTTAATATCACATTATGTATTCCTCTATAGTGTAACCACGAGTTTCTCGAGGATACGCTAACTTGGATGAGCATTATTTATAACTTCATGTTCGTGCTGTGCACTACCATGTTTGTAAACGTTGTTAATTGTTTTTTTTAATTACAAATGTGAAATGACAATATGTTATCG
>NC_068355.1:151070205-151087705 GCF_020536995.1 Dreissena polymorpha
AAATGAAGCATGCCATACATATTGTAAACATCTATGTACCGGCTATCAAATAGAAGTTAATAATGGTTTTGCTCGTATCCTTTCAAGTAAATAGTGTACAAAAACCATTAAACGTGTTTTTCTACGATACGATCTCGATACGCCCCGCGGCAAAGGCCAAATAACATTGGAATAAGGCAAGCGAATTAAAGGGGCCTTTTCACAGATTTTGGCATTTTTTAACTTATTCATTAAATGCTTTATATTGATAAATGTAAACATTGGATCGTAAAAGCTCCAGTAAAAAATCAAGAATAAAATTTAAAAAAGGAAAAGAACATTGCCCGGAGCAGGTTTCGAACCAGTGACCCCTGGAGTCCTGCCAGGGTCCTGAAGTAAAAACGCTTTAGCCTACTGAGCTATTTCGCCGAGTACACATACTTGACGTATTTTATACCTTATATAAGCAATCTTCGTAGTTTCACAAAATTTAACGACAAAAACAGAACTCTCCAAATTATTCAATCGTTTCGCGTTGCAACGCTTTATAATTTTTATGTTTTAAAATCGTCAAAAGATGCATATAATGGCTATATTAGACCATGGTAAATGTTCAGTATTACTGTTTCCTCACAAATATCATAACTAAAACGAAAATTTGCGAATCTGAAACAACTTTTTTCAATTTTGTCAATTTACCAAAGCGTGAAAAGATCCCTTTAAATGTTATCGTCTCACTCAAGGCGGAGTACAACATACTGTTAGCTAGTTTTTAACACTCAGCTTGCGTTCATACTTCTTAATGTTTAGGATGAATTTCGTTTTAAATGACGAAGATATAATATAACTATTATGACTTAATTGCTTTAAAAGACTGCGTTTGACTTTCAACAGTATAAAACACTTGACAGCCGCTTCATTTATTCACATAGTTGTCCACGTTATTAGCTCGGCTGTTTTCGGAGAAAACCCGAGGTATTGTCATAGCCAACTTGTCGTGTCGTGTCGTGTCGTGTCGTCTGCGTCGTGCTAAAACCTTAACATTTTGTCAAGGTTTTGAACATTGGCTCTAAAATCGAAGTGCTTCAACCTAAACTTGCTGAGTACTACATGCCACACCCATATTTTGGTCACTAGGTCAAAGGTCATCACCATTTATGACTCTAAAAGTGGCTATAAGGTTTTTATCATTGATTACAGAAGATACAAATTCCCTCGACTTCTTCTTCTCCTTATTATTCAATGTTTTTTAGTTGGCATAATCAATATTCACGTTAAGTACTAAATTACAATCCCCACACAAAATATAAGACTCATTTCCTGTGGTCTCTATTATATTAAACAGTTTGCTATAAAACAAAAGAGTATATTTACTTGGCCCATAAAGGGTGCACAGAGTAAATATATGGTTATCAATTGTTATATCTAGAATAAATAAGTTTCCCTTTGTGTCTTTTTCTTGATTGTGCACTTTAACATTCAGCTTTTGTAAACATTTATTAAATAAAATACATACTCCTCTTGAATTGGAAGAGCCAAAACTAAAGAAAGCAATAATTTAAAACCCAAAGGTCTGGGCTGTGTAAACAATGTAGGAACCATTGGTCGGATTGTGAAAGTAACGTAGGAACGAACGTCCACCTGTTTCAAAAATAGCGAGGGAACGAATGTCCGTCATTCACTTAATGATAATGAATACACTGACTTATATCTATAAGATATTTAGTATCTAACAATCTGTAAGGACAACATACTTGCAATTTAAGACACATATTAAAAAAAATATTTTAATTGAAAAACACGTTTAGTGTACTTTTAACATAATGAAATAGCGATGATCTTTTAATCAAAATGTATTTGGCACATCACAATACTTTCATTAGGTTCAATAATTGTATGCTATAATACCAATCTATAGTAAGCTTAAGTTGAATTTAGACATTTGATAAGACAAACTGTTTCCTGGTCGTGTGCACACTAATGTGCATATGTTTATTTTAGTATATGGTTATCAAATAAGCCTTTGCCGGTAAATTTTGTAGGACCAATTATTATATACTAGTTAATTACCGGTAAATGAAAAATGAAGTATGTTTGTTTGATTTATGAAGCGTCATGGACGATAAACGATGTAGGATTGTTCAACATTGCAAAGGTTTACCTCGCTTAAGAGGGATGAAACGAAAAGACGAACAAACATGAATAAAACTTTCAATATTATGACTTATCGGATCTATTAGCTGATAGAAGATATTTTCGACGGCGAAAACGCCTTTGTATAACCACATTTAAATATATTTTTATAGCGAAAAGTTCAGAAGATGTCCAAAGTTTAATGATGTGAACATCCTGCCTGGCTATTGAAACTCTCATATCCGTATGAGTTCCTTACAATTAATTGTCGTCTATTGAACAACCTCTGTACAAAACAGCTAAATAAAAGATTTTTTTTGCAATTAAAACTGTAATACCACACAGATAATAATGTTGTCACACCTCAACAGTGTTCGTTGAAATTCAATGTACGTTATAAGCAGGTGATGAGGCGTTGTTATTTTAAGGTTGTTCTCGTACACGAGTATTTAACCATAAGTGTTTATCTAACCTTATTAATATATATCTGAAAATAATCAGCAAAGCGGTGACATTTTTAACATTCACGTCAACACCCCTTGAACGTCGATAATCCAAACTGAATAGGATAATTTAAACTGAAGAAAAAATTGCGACAGAAATAAAGATTCCAGTCATTTATCTCTAAGAACACGTTTTTTAAGGTAAGTTGTGACATAATAAACGTTTCTTTTTTATGAAATGTTATTTTCCGAATACCATGCGCTAATATTCCCATAACAATTAAAAACAATAACGTCGAAATAAAATGAATATGTTTGAATATCTGGAAAAAGTAAATGAAATTGTTGAAAGTTTAAAGCCAAATACAAGTATAATCGAATGTTTTTAAAGTTTTAATGCTTGGACTTATGTATTAACCTTTCCTATGTGTATGTAAAAAAATTGATTGGCGTTAATGCTCGCAATTTATTCGTGTTTGTTTGGGACAAGAATATACAAATTGGATAATGACCTAACTAGTGTATGGATAATTCCAAACTAACATTAGGAAGTCGATGGATAATGACCAAACTTTAAGATGTCTTTATGTAAAGATCTATGTAAAATGAACACTCTTGTAAAATATTTCGAGATTTATTTAATTGCTGACAACAATAGCATTTAGCACATTGTTAAACAATCATCATAAAAATGATTTTGTTTTTTTTTTCAGGTAAAACAAAAGATAAATGGAAAACTAAAAATGATTAATTAAAAAACATAATTTACAGAAGATTTTTAATATATTTATGTGTATTAATAAATCATTTAATGTGTTCTTTTCAATGTGTAAATATATTTCTGAAGGTAAAATGCTATACTAGCCGTCGATATGCCACTTAAATATGTGTGTAACATTTGATGCAATCTTTCTTATATAATGTATAATGAATCAGATCAGTAATGCCTGAAATAATATTCGAAACCTCTAATATGCTGACAAATACATGAATCAGCGGGACTAGTGCCCCTATAACCTGCAGCTTCGTCTCGAATCACTTTAAAACCAGTGATTAAATAATAAGTAGGGATAATTTTAAATTTCTATGTTTTTCATGCTATCCAAAATGACATGGAACACGGGTTATGGCACCTCTGTGTACGTGGAATGCTAATTTCGCATGCTTATTTTGCTTCTAATCTCCATTGTATATGTATGCAAGTTCCATTGAAATTGATTTCACTAATAACAAATAAATGAATGTTAATGTTCGTTGAAAGTATTTTTTATATTCTATTAAACACATCGTGTAAGTGTTTGGTTATAAATAGTTGTTTTCAAAGAATAATATCCAACCTGTCTTTGGAAAACATGTTCAATACATCGCAGTTTGTGTATTATCCATTTTGAGTTTAGTTATTATCCACAGACAGTTTTATATCAGTTTGGATTTATCCTTAAATTGTTATACCCGTCCTGCAAACACATGATTTTAACACAGAAACACACTAGGTGGCAAAAGTACAATTATAAAGAACATTCATGATATAATTTGCATATCTCTGTTACAGTTTCGTTCGCTCTGTTGTCAATTAACGTGTAAATAATTCAACACATAGGCCGCATTTCATGAAAATTAGCATTTCCCGAAGACGCATTTATAGTTAATTACTAGAAAACTATTAAATCATTACAAAACTCAAAACGCATGTGTGTGTCAGACATTCATTATCACATGTATTGAACAATTACATCCTTATAGTTACTAAATTAGCTGAACTGATAAAATAATCACCTACCTATCAGTTTCAGTTTCAGTTTCGGCCGACATTTTTTTTTCTTCAGTTTGAATTATCCAACTCAGTTTGGATTATCGAAGTACAGGGGGTGGTCACTAAAGTCGCATATGGCTAACCATTGACGACGCCTCGCTTGTCACGTGGTTTAACAGTGGATAGAGATGCAATTTGTGATGTGCATTTTGTTTAGTTTTGTCGGATTATTAGCCGTATAAACCATCCTAAAAATATATAAAAACAATTCAAAAGTGTTGAATAAATGTCACAAAAACAATTTTGATGAAAAATAACGAAAAACGTGTTAAAACGCGGAAAGAATAACGAAAGGTTATATCTCCATTATAGGACAATACACAAGACATAACGCCGTTAAACATAGCAAGGAAAACTCGTGCAGTGGTATCTACAGTAGTATTGACGGTGCGAGCGGAGGGGCGTGTGAAGAGCTCTTATGTTATGCCGGGGTTCGGCCACAGTCCGCCGCCGGGGTTCCCGTTTGGTATGCAACCGCCGTGGGCGACGAAGTTATTGCAAGAAATGAAGGGCATCGAGTCAAAAATTAAATCACTTCACAAAATAGAACGAGCAGTTAATCAGACCTGCAGTGAACTCTCAGAATTGGACATAAAGATGTCAGGCGTCGACAAAAGGGTTCCAGACCAGGAACACGCGGCCACGTTTATAACTTCACAGTACGAGGATACATCCACCGCGCTGAAAGAGGTCACAAGGCGGATACAAACTCTCAATGATGTATGTAACTCACTTGACATTAAGGTGAAAAAATTCAGAGACGAGAAATCCAAGACAGAGAACAAGCTCATAGAGCTCGACATGAAAACCATAAAATATAACTTGGTATTGTATAGCCTCCCGGAAGCATCGACAGGCACGCGCGGGGACTGCAAGGCAACGGTGTTCAACGTGCTAAACAAAATTCTCAATATTCAGGAAGATATCATGATCGACAGCGCATACCGCCCAACGCAGAAAAGCCGCGGAGGGTGACCACGTCCGGTTATTGTAAAATTTCATTATAAGCAACAAAGGGAGATTGTCATTTGAGGCCGAAAAGCAACAAACCCTGAAGCAGCAGAACATCGGCATTGGTGTGCAGCTAACGAAGGAAGTTCGAGAAGCCCGAAAGCCGCTGAATGACGTCATGCGCCAAACAAAAAACTACGGAAAAGACGCGAGGTTCGTTGAGAAAGGTCTAAAGATAAATGGCCATATCTGGCTGGACACCAGGAGCGATCAGATAACCGATACGATGGTCAAGAGCAATCCCTTAACATCGCTGCATGGAACCTGAATGGTCTAAAACGGAAGTTAGGATACGATGAGCTTATTAATTACATAAACTCGTATGATATTGTGTTCCTATATGAAACCTGGATACGAAGTGACGCTTGCCTAAATTTAGATATCAATGGTTACACAAGTGAACAAATCTTTGGACAATAATCAAAGCAGAAAAGATTAGGGAGATGAAGTGGAAGTATTTCTCTTACTATAAAAGATAAAATTCATATTGTTGAAAAAAATATAAATGGATTGCTCTGGATAAAATAAGATAAAAAATTGTTTTTTTCACAACACAGATGTATATTTGTGTCATGTTTATTCGTGTAGGTCACAAAATGTAGGGAAATGTTTTCGAGCAGAAACAGATGACTTCGATTGTTTTGAATATTTAGAATCTTCTAAATGCTCCAAATATTTAAACAATTTGAATTTCCAGTATCGCAAAAAGTTAAACTATTCGACATATTAGTTGGACCTATACTGCATTACTGCGCTGAAATATGGGACTCAAACCCGGGAACTGACGTTGAATTCATACATACAAAATTGCTATGATATATTTTAGGAGTAAAAAAATCGACTACTACCGCAGCGCTCTGCGGAGAATTGGGAAGAGTGGTATTATCAGTCCACTGTAAATATATTATGACAAAATATTGGAACAAATATGCCAGAAAGCAGTCCTGTAAAAAAGATATGCCATCTACTTAAAACAGATGAATAACATCTGAATAACAAAAAATACACAAATAAAAATGGGGCTACAAAAATTAAATCAATATTAAATGAACATGGTCTGAGTTCAATATGTATTTCTGAGGAAATCGATGACAACTGTTTAACTCTTGTAAGACAAAGGATATATGACCAGTACTTTCAAAAATGGTACTCTGGTATAAATAATTCATCGAAACTACCAACTTACTCAACAATTAAACATACATTTACCCGTGAAAAATACTTAGACGTAGTAAAAAAAAATTACCTTAAGAGATCACTTGCTCAACTGCGAAACAGTTCTCCAGCTTGCTATAGAAACTGGGCGATATTCAAATACTCCGCAAAATGAACGGCTTTGCATTTTTTTTAAATATGAACGCGGTAGAATCGGCATATCACTTTTTGTTAGTTTGCCCAAAATACAAGGATCTCAGGAAAAAATTCTTCAAACCTAATTTTTGCCGATGGCCTACCGTAAGTAGATTAATCGCACTTAAAAATTCAGAATCAAAAAATGTACTGAATAATTTAGCTAAATTCATATTCTTTGCTAATAAGATCAGAACACTGCAGATCGATTAAAACGAATTATTACAATTGTTTATATCATTCTATACATAATTGTTTGTACATGTACTAACTATGCTCTTGTTAACCATTGTTGTTAATTGTATGTCTTACCCACTGTATATGTGTGCTCTATACTGTTTGCTATAAACATTGTATATGTTTTATGCAATAAATAATATGGTATGGTTATTTAAAAAGAAATCATTTAAGAGGAAAGTGTTGTCCCTGATTAGCCGGCGCAGACAGAGCAGGCTAATCTGGAACGTCACTTTATGCTATTGCATTCAACCACGTTGTCTTAAAACGCAACTCATGTTCTAATTCCAAAAAAAAAGGTTGAACGTACACGGGAGTACATCAGTTGCAAATAAACTTAAGAATAAGTTGCAAGTACACTGGACTACATCGGTTGCAAGAATACGGAAGTATATCAGTTGCAAGTACACGTTAGAAAATCAGTAGCAAGTACAAGAAAGAACATCAGTTGCAACTTTAAGGAATACAGAAAAGTTGAAAGTACACGGGAATACATCAGTTTCAAGGACACGACAAACATCAGTTTTAAGTACACGGTAGTTTTTCAGTGGTAAGTTAACAGGAGTTCATCAGGAGTACACGTAAGTACATTAGTTGCAACTTCACAGACGTTCACCAGTTGCGAGTACACGGTAGTACGTCAGTTGCAAATTCCCGGGAGTACCTCAGCTGTAAGAACACGGACACACACCAGTTGCATGTACACGGGAGTACATCAGTTACAAGTACAAGGACGTAGATCAGTTGTAAGTACATGTACACACGAAGGGAATCTTTTGGAAGTACACGCGAGTATATCAGTTGCAAGTACACGACAGAACATCAAGTGTATGTACAGGGAAGTACATCAGTTGTAAGAAGACGGGAGAACATCAGTTCATAGTTCACGGGAATACATCAGTTGCAATCCAATGGAGTACATCAGTTGTATATACAGATGCAAGTAATGGGAGGTCAATCAATTTTCAGTGCAAGGAAGTATATCAAGCGGAAGTACATCAGTCGCAAATTTACGGAAGAACATCAGTTGCAGGTACCCAGGATGTACATCGGTTGCAAATAGACGGGTGTTCATCAGGTGAAAGTACACGGGCGAACATCAGTTGCACGTACACGGGAGTACATCTGTTGCAAGTTTAGGGCGTTCATCAGCTGCAAGTTTACTGGAGAAGATCAGTTGCATGTACATGGATGAACATCAGCTGCAAGTTTAGGGAGTACATCAGTTGCACGTTAAGAGCGTTCATCAGTCACAAGTTTACGGGAAAAGATCAGTTGCATATACATGGATTAACATCAGTTGCAAGTTTAAGGAGTACATCAGCTGTAAGTACACGGGATCTCATTAGTTGCAAATACACGGGAGTATATCAGTTTCAAAATCATTGGAGTACATCAGGTGCACATTAAAGTAGAACATCAGTTGCAAGTACACGAGAGTACATCCGTTGCATGTTCACGGGATTATATTAGTTTGAATTAAAAGGAGTACATCTGTTGCAAGCACACGGGAGTACATCGGTTGCAAGCACACGGGAATAAATGAGCTACAAATATAATGGGGTACATCAGTTACAAATACAAGGGAGCACATAAGTTGCGAGTTCACGGAAGTACATAAGTTGCAAGTTCACGGGGGTACATCAGTCGCAAATACAGATGAGTACATCAGGTGTGCGTACTTTGGAGAACTTCAGTTGAAAGTTCACGGGATTACATCAGTTGCAAGAACACGAGAGTACATACGTTTCAAATATCTGGAAGTACATTAGTTGCAAATTCATAGGAGTACATCAGTTGCAAGTACACGGTAGTACATCAGTTGCAACTAAACGGAGTTCATCAGTTGTAAGTACACGGCAGTACATCAGTTATAAGGACACGTAGTACATCAGTTGTAAGTACACGGAGTTTATCAGTTGTAAGTGCACAAAGTTCATCAGCTGTAAGTACACGGAGAACATAAGTTGTAAGTACACGGAGTACATCAGTTGTAAGTACACGGAGTTCATCAGTTGTAAGTGCACACAGTTCATCGGTTGTAAGTACACGGAGAACATCAGTTGTAAGTACACGGAGTACATCAGCTGTAAGTACACGGAGTACATCAGTTGTACGTACATGGGAGTACATCAGTTGTAAGTACACGGAGTACATCAGTTGTAAGTACACTGTAGTACATCAGTTGTAAGTACACGGAGTATATCAGTTGTACGTACATCAGTTGTAAGTAAACGGGAGTACATCAGATGCATTGGTTCTACACTTGATAATCAGCATTCCTAATAACTGACGTCATAATATGTTCCATTGATTCAGGGAAATACGCCTAAACTTAACTTTTACTAAGAAGAGACTTTCTTGAAACGAAAAATATCATAAAAGATTAAAGTGTTGTCCAAGATAAGCATGTGCGGACTGCCATTTTCACAGAGCGCGGTGCATTGTCAAAGATACGTAATCATTATTACGCCATAAGTTGTTTTATGCTATTTATACAGGACAAATCTACCAAGGTGGGGACATATGAAATGAATTAAACGCGCTTTAACATCTTACTATATTAAATAATTTTCAAACATAAGAGCATTCAAATAGTATAGAAGAGATTCTTCAAACTTGTTTCAAGAAGAGTTGATAACGTTTCTGGTGAGTTCACGTCATACACATTAGTCAGGTGCATATACACTCAGAAATACCTCTTTATTATTCGGACGTTATATCATCGGGTTTGACACTCTAATCCGATATTTTTCCACTCTTTCACATTCTCGTAAACATCCGACCTATGTCGCTTAATGCAATTTCGTTTGATTAACTTCTCATTCTGATAAGGAGTATATGTTTTTGCAACTGTTACCTTCCATAGAGTTGTAAATTGCAATACTGCCCCTAGTTAAAACCAGCCTAAAAATGTCAAACCAGCCCAAGTCGAAACCCGTAACAGTAAAAATCGGCTTTAAAATTTCATTATTATGAAGTTGGGTTGAATGTATAAATATACATGCTATGACTTTACATGACAAATATTCAATTAATATGCACTATTCTAAAAAAACGTTTCTTGAACTGATATTTTTGAAATTTGGACCAAGAATAATTAAAAAAACTTCATAAATTAAAAACGTCACTTAAATAGTCGAATTCGCAAACGCGTACAACTTAAACTGATAATAATTACTAAAGCGTGGATATCACATATTCGAGTGACTAATGCTGTGTGTGTCCTCCCATGGCTCTTACAATGTGTACACATCTCTTTATCACTGAGGCCACGTAGTTAATAATTAAACGTTGTGGCGTGTTACGACACTCCTCCCCAAGGGCCTGCTATAATTCACTAAGAGTGTTTGGTGACACTGGTCTTTTGCGTACTCGCCTGTCCAATTCGTCCAGAAGATTTTCGTTTACATTGAGTTCGGGTTACTTTGGAGGGAAAGGAAGCAGACGAACGTTCTGTTGTTGGAGCAAAGTCTGCGTTGCAAACGCTGTATGAGCAGATTCTCCGTTCTGCAACAAAAACATGCCTCGTCCGCCGGCCCGTAGTTGCGGAATTGCAATAGGTAGCAACATTTCTTACTGACATGTTACAGCGTTCAGTTTTCAGTGGATTATTACAAAATATGTCTGTGTGTAAAGACACTCCAGCCTACAACATAACGGAGCCGCCGCTATAGGGATCACACTAAAACACACAATCATCGTGTAGATGTTCACCACGACGTCTGTACACGCGCATCCAGCCCTTATCACGCCCGGTAAACCAACTTATGAATCCCCAATAGGGATACGCTTAAAATCATAAGTTGTACTTCCGGGGATACATAAATTGACAGGAAAACTGCCAAAATGTAGCCTCAAGAGGTGAGTCGTTTTAATTGTTTACATATATCCTCTACTTTGATACCTTTTCTCCCAAAAAGCTCAATGATATTCGACCGCACACACATTGTTTATGGTAAATTTGTACTGACTATAGATTATTCTTTTGAATCCGTCCCGAAATCGCTGTCCTAGTGGTGACCTAGATAGACAATGTGGTTAGCATTTCGCATTTTCATCGAAATTCTTACTCGTTACAGTCGGACATTGTATCCAGTTTGTTATATTTTGAACATTTCATATTGCCAGCGACATCATAATCTTCTCCTTTGTCGCAAATCGTTTTGGAACGGCCACAAGTTACCAAAATCTAATAGGGATTCATTAGTGGTATTGGGATACATAAGTTTTATTCGTAGTCAATATCTCTTGCTCGTGTGAATTACTTTAGGGTTCGAGTTCAGAAAAAAATTACGTTTCTTAGGTCTACTCGTATATTCTGATACTATCAGTGATGGTTACACCATCATTATTACTGCTGAAATTATTAGTTGATGGTTTGATATGTATTCAAAATTTGTTCGTTTAAATCAATGACAATAAAATTTAAAAAAATAATTGCGTTATAAATAGGCTGCAGTTACTCCACCTTTATGATTTGCAAAGCTCGAAAACCTGTCAATGCTATAAATAAGCGTTGTTTGGTCTTACAATTTTCAAAAAGTTACTTCCCGTGTAAGTAAAGTTGTCTCTTCAAGCGAATGTTTGATGATACCGGACCTCGACAAATGTTATCGGAAATGTCTGAGGCCCGATGTCTTTCGCATGGGTTGGTAATTTTTTTCACTAATCCTAGTTTGGATGTGGTATCTGCCTATCGTTAGGGCTTTGCTGGTTCAATGTCCACACGTGGAGAGTTCTCATGATCTCTTTCATAGACACCAAGTTATGGTTCTTCTCAGGAAACATACTTGACAATGTATCAATAGGTCTTCGGTTGTCAATGCAAAGCAGGTTTAAACAAGGTACCTCAAGTCGTAGAGTTTCAGCTGGTGGCCCATAGTACCCGGTCTAAATACCAGTCTTTCTCTGTAAACTCATTAAGCATTATCAATTGATTGGGGGTATTGTGTAGAACTTTCTATAATTGATCATAATAAGAGCAAACTTTTAAATTAATTTTTGTTCTGTAACTGTGCTTTCAGAAAATGGACAGCAAGAGAAAACGTAAAGCCTGTGAACACAGCGGAGTCTTGCTGTTTTGTATTTTCTGAAATCAACTTAGACACATTTTACAAAGTTGAGTGACCGATGTAAGTTTCAAACATGTTTGTTTGAAGTAACATGCGACACATAGCAAATTACATAACTTACTGCAGGATCTGTTTATTCAAATAATAAGAAATTGCATAATATATTACAATGTGATTGTAACATTTCAAATGGCGTATGTGGAGTCAAAAAATGAAAATAATGCATGTTAATGTAGTAAAAAAGACACAAGCTTTAATTACAAATCAAAGTTTAAATTGTCTTTTATGATGAAGAATCATTGACCTCCGTTTTGACAGGGAAAGGTGGTCCGAACACACCAAAACCACTACCCATGATTCTGACTTCAAACACTTAAAAAATTAATTCCCTTAAATTTGCAATTTAAAGAACAATCACTCAGATAAAAGAATCACCAAAATAACAATTAATTCAATATCATTACAATTTTAGCATAGATAATGTAATGTGACTTATGAAGGCTATCCATACAGATATTTTGTCAGTCACTTCATGCACAAACTTTCAAGACGTAGAGAAAAAAAAGGTTCAGAATCACAAAAGCACCTTAAAATAAATTGTGTAAAAACAAGGAATGTTAGTGAAACATGTATGTCCCACATCATAAAATGCCAGTATATCCATACATATGTAGAATATGAAAATAGAAAGTTTAGAATATGACCTTTGCCTTGTCTTCTACTAGTTATAGACATCAACCTTACCAAGGTTGAAATAAAAGTGACAAAAGTAAATAATTTAACTTAAAAAGCACGATTTTCATATTATAGTAATATATTAAAATGCTACCCTGGGACCTTGACCTGTGAAAATCAGTCCTTTGCTGTGAGTAACTTTCAAAGTGAACTCAAACCCGCTTGGAATTCAACACTTTTGCTTCATTGATTTCGTAAGCGTAACGGGATCTAATTGGCTGATCTCCTTTTAGTGGCTGGTTTAATCCAGTAAATGTAACTGTCTTTTCTTTTGACTGCTTGCCCCGGAGCCGTGCTTCTGTATTATAATAATTATCCCTGAAACAACGTTCTTAAATTAAGTTCATTTATTGTTTATCAGTGATAATGCAAGAAAAAAAACACAAGCTCTTCAGGTAACATTTAAGAAAATTGTTAGGTTGATAGGTATGCTTTTTTTATTCTTCAGACAGAGGGCAACAGACACAAATACCCAAAATAATGGCATATCAAACCATCAAAAATTCAGCAGTAATAATGATGGTGTAACCAATACTGAAAGTATCAGAATATACGAGTAGACCAACGAATTGTATTTTCTTTCTGAACAGCAATTAAATTCGACCCCCAAAGTAATTAACACGAGCAAGAGATATGTTGACTACGAATACAACGTATGTATCCCAATACCACTTATGTATCCCTATAAGATTTTGGTGAATTGTGGCCGTTCCAAAAGGATTTGTGACAAACGAGAAGGTTCTGATGTCGCTGCAATATGAAATGTTCAAAATATAACAAACTGGATACAATGTCCGACTGTTACGACTAAGAATTTCGATGAAAATGCGAAATGCTAACCACATTGTCTATCTAGGTCACCACTAGGACAGCGATTTTGGGACGGATTCAAAAGAATAATCTATAGTGAGTACAAATTTACCATAAACAATGTGTGTGCGGTCGAATATCATTGAGCTTTTTGGGAGAATAGGTATCAAAGTAGAGGATATATGTGAAAAATCAAAACGACCCACCTCTTGAGGCTCCATTTTGGCAGTTTTCCTGTCAATTTATGTATCCCCGGAAGTACAACTTATGATTTTAAGCGTATCCCTATTGGGGATTCATTAGTTGGTTTACCAGGCGTGCCGTGGTACAGGTTTAAACGACTCTCTTCAGTGAAAAGGACATGAGTTCAGTCTGCTCCTGTGAAACGCTTGTACTGACGAGCCTATCGGTCAGGCAGCTGACGGTAGCGTGGTGTAATAATTAGCCCCCGAAAATGCCTTCCAGCTCGAAGTCCGTGAGCACAAAACCGCCTCACAACAGTTTAAGTTCATACGAGTCTACCATGCATTCCAAAAGTTGCCTTCGCTGATCTGCAATAATCTGTGCATATTGAGACGCCGTTGTAACCTTCTTGCGAGGTGGCCTTTGGAAATCCTCTACTCTACCAGTATTATTGGACTTTCGCAAAAGGCAGGCTATGGATGACCCATGTCTACGTAAGGCATGTGAAATCTAAAAAACAATCAGTTCACAACTTTCTTAATTAAACATAACGACTTTTTAAATAAGTTATATTAAATACAGTTATGATGTATAAACATCAAACTGAATATTTTAGAGGGTATAAATACAACGATTTAACGCACACGTTTTAATGAGTGACCGGTCTTCATCATGCGTATTGCGCGGTTGCGCTCATAAATATTCATCCGAGCCATATTGCTTATTTTGATTAATTTTATGTTTTATCTTGTGTTAGAACCTAACCAGAATGATAAAAATAAAATAACATTACAATAATATCGCACTACACCATGCCCACGTGAAAAAATATGGAACCACACCTACCCTAAGTGCTAAAGCGTACATTCCTTATGGACTTATGATTTGATTGTGAGCTTGTAAAGAATTTAGTCAAATCATCATATGCAACATTTTATATCAGTATTTTTGCTCATAACTGAGATATTAAAAATTGAAAAGTGTTGCCATTTCTGTCAGCGGATATTGCTAAACATTGAGTTCTCTAGATTGACCAAAATATGGCTTTTATAATATGTGGTGATTTGAACTTTGTTAAAGATCAGGTATGAGATTACTTTAATTACAAAAAGTTCAATAATCATAAATTGTTAGTTACTCATACGGGGATGAGATTTTCAGTAGCCCGGTAGGATGTTCACATCATTAAAGTGTTGATAACATCTGAAAGTGTCGCTATTAAAATATCATTAATTGTGGCTACACAAAGACGATGTCGCCGTCGAACACATATTTTACTTGCTAATAGATCTGATAAGTGACAATTTTACAAGTGTAGTCAAATTATTTCGTCTATTCGTTTATGCTCTCCTGAGCGAGGTGAATATAATAATAGGTCCTACAAAATGTACGGGCAAAAGCCAATTTGCTTTGTGAAAAGAACGATATATATATATATATATATATATATATATATATATATATATATATATATATATATATATATATATATATATATATATATATTCACTGTTTTATAAAAGTTCACTTATGTTACATCCAAGTACACCAACATAACCAATAAACAAATCGCTAATCACTTTTATTATTTTTGCACATTTTGATAGTTAAGGAATCCCTCCTTTTTCTGCTTTCTAGAAACAAAAAGTTACCGTTTTGCTCATTTGGATTTCGTGTGTGATATCAAGCGCTTGTAAAAACATGAATAGCGTGGGAAATTAACAGGGAATGTATTGACGCATAAAAAACGAGCATTTTGTATCTCGTTGAATCTATGTAAGCATACTACATCTAGCGATGCAAATTTGGCTATTGCTATAGGAATCACTGACTGTTTATGGGTTAATTGTATTTTACGAGATTTTAAGACATCGTTGTTCTTGAGTATTTATGTAACACTAAAGTACTGACCACTTAAATCGGAATATCGTATTGACTGTAAATAAAGACCTAATGCTGGACAGTAAACGTTCATGTTGTTAGAGACACTATGCATGGTGTTTTTGTTGAGTGCTGTTCTTAATAAACGTTTCGTAACGAATAGCGATTTTGCTGCAGCGAGACAAAGGTATTGATTAATAGTTCGCATGGAATACGAACGAACGTTAATCAGTATGACACTTAACGGCACTTGAGTGCTATTTCGATCATTTAGTTTTGAAATATTTGATTTTTAACTCAATTGCATTAAAATCCAAATGGTTATTAAAACGCTCTCGATTCCGTTTCTGGGTAGAAACTGCACTTTGTGTATATGGGGAGATCTAAAGAACTCTCCCTCTGTTATACTCGAACCAATCACCTGCCGGGCGCTAGGCGACTACCATATCTACTACGCCACGTTGATATTGTTGTGTTTGTTTGAATAGTGTAACAGGGTAGTGCGAAGCACGAATTATGAAGTTATAAATAGTGCACATCAAAATAATTCATCTAAACTTGTCCGACACAGCCGGATGTTTGCAGGATCCTTTTAAATGATAGGTTAAGCGTTCATGTTGTCTAAAGTCACGAACACTTTTGTTTTTGGACAATTTGTTATACCATCGTATCGTTTTGATCTGTTATGAAATCAGTTATAAAAGTCATTTTAGCTAATGTATTGCATATTATGTTCTGTCTGTTGAGTACATGGTGCATGTTTGAGTTCACCTCGGAGAAAAACATAGCCGAATGCAGTTTTGCGTATGTGCTGCTGACTAATGCACTAATTATATCGTCAATAACCCTTGCCATAAAACACGACAAACTCACCGTATGCAGTTCAATAACCAACTAATACCAAGATTCATATATTTATTTACATAAATTCGATGTCAACTAACGCGGAAAATTTAGCCACGCATAAGAAACCGACAATCAGGCTCCGAGGCTTTGTAAGGTCCACGGTCGGAGAACCGTTGTTTGTAGTGTCTTGTCGAGATTTGTTGAATTAGCTTAGTATGCTTATAACGACTGTTGAAACCGCATGAAAAGCATCGGCCGCCTTGCAGATTTAATCTTTTGACGCTTGATTTTGGACCGACAGTGACGGGATGGGTTGTGTGGGAATCAGAATATGAGCATACACGAATAGTGAGTATGGGTCCGACTTAAACAATGTTTGACTTGAAGGTCACGATGGTTTAAGTAGTAATTGAAAACACGGTTCAATTCACAAAATGCTGCGAATTTATATTGTCTGAAAGGGTATTCGAGGTTGTACTCCACAGCGATTTGTTCTAAAGCATCCAACGATATCCGACAATTGAGGACGCGCATATTCTCACATCTTCATGTTTGCGATTTGTTTTAAATAATTGAATTGCTTTCTCTGTACTGAAAAACAAATTATTTCCTTGTATCCCGGCATTTACAAGTTTCCGAAGAAAACTGAGCTATATGCCTTTTTGGTTTAAAGTAACAATCACGCTCAAAAATATCGAATATTTCGTTAAATAAAGCTAACCCTTACAAAAATCAATGTTCCTTTTAGCAAAATGCAAAATTTCAATGTTAGATGTTGTCTGGTAGAATTGATTTAACGAGATACAAAATGCTCGTTTTTATTTTTTGTGGCCACAAATAATTCCATTTATATCTCCCGTGAAATATCCGAACATTTACGGGCGAACACGAGATTGGATACGGTAAACGTCGGAAGCAGGACGTAGCTCTCATAAATAATCATTCTGTGAAATCAAAATGAATTCTGGGTAACTGGAACTTAGCGAATGCGAAAATGGCTTGTA